>NC_070594.1:678018-680518 GCF_027409825.1 Scomber japonicus | reverse complement strand
AGACTCTTATGAACCTACTAGAACACTGCGCTCCCAGCTCGTAGACTCTTATGAACCTACTAGAACACTGCGCTCCCAGCTCGTAGAACCTTATGAACCTGCTAGAACACTGCGCTCCCAGCTCATAGAACCTTATGAACCTGCTAGAACACTGCGCTCCCAGCTCATAGAACCTTATGAACCTACTAGAACACTGCGCTCCCAGCTCATAGAACCTTATGAACCTACTAGAACACTGCGCTCCCAGCTCATAGAACCTTATGAACCTGCTAGAACACTGCGCTCCCAGCTCATAGAACCTTATGAACCTGCTAGAACACTGCGCTCCCAGCTCATAGACTCTTATGAACCTGCTAGAACACTGCGCTCCCAGCTCATAGAACCTTATGAACCTGCTAGAACACTGCGCTCCCAGCTCATAGAACCTTATGAACCTGCTAGAACACTGCGCTCCCAGCTCATAGAACCTTATGAACCTGCTAGAACACTGCGCTCCCAGCTCATAGAACCTTATGAACCTGCTAGAACACTGCGCTCCCAGCTCATAGAACCTTATGAACCTGCTAGAACACTGCGCTCCCAGCTCATAGAACCTTATGAACCTGCTAGAACACTGCGCTCCCAGCTCATAGAACCTTATGAACCTGCTAGAACACTGCGCTCCCAGCTCATAGAACCTTATGAACCTGCTAGAACACTGCGCTCCCAGCTCATAGAACCTTATGAACCTGCTAGAACACTGCGCTCCCAGCTCATAGAACCTTATGAACCTGCTAGAACACTGCGCTCCCAGCTCATAGAACCTTATGAACCTGCTAGAACACTGCGCTCCCAGCTCATAGAACCTTATGAACCTGCTAGAACACTGCGCTCCCAGCTCATAGAACCTTATGAACCTGCTAGAACACTGCGCTCCCAGCTCATAGAACCTTATGAACCTGCTAGAACACTGCGCTCCCAGCTCATAGAACCTTATGAACCTGCTAGAACACTGCGCTCCCAGCTCATAGAACCTTATGAACCTGCTAGAACACTGCGCTCCCAGCTCATAGAACCTTATGAACCTGCTAGAACACTGCGCTCCCAGCTCATAGAACCTTATGAACCTGCTAGAACACTGCGCTCCCAGCTCATAGAACCTTATGAACCTGCTAGAACACTGCGCTCCCAGCTCATAGAACCTTATGAACCTGCTAGAACACTGCGCTCCCAGCTCATAGAACCTTATGAACCTGCTAGAACACTGCGCTCCCAGCTCATAGAACCTTATGAACCTGCTAGAACACTGCGCTCCCAGCTCATAGAACCTTATGAACCTGCTAGAACACTGCGCTCCCAGCTCATAGAACCTTATGAACCTGCTAGAACACTGCGCTCCCAGCTCATAGAACCTTATGAACCTGCTAGAACACTGCGCTCCCAGCTCATAGAACCTTATGAACCTGCTAGAACACTGCGCTCCCAGCTCATAGAACCTTATGAACCTGCTAGAACACTGCGCTCCCAGCTCATAGAACCTTATGAACCTGCTAGAACACTGCGCTCCCAGCTCATAGAACCTTATGAACCTGCTAGAACACTGCGCTCCCAGCTCATAGAACCTTATGAACCTGCTAGAACACTGCGCTCCCAGCTCATAGAACCTTATGAACCTGCTAGAACACTGCGCTCCCAGCTCATAGAACCTTATGAACCTGCTAGAACACTGCGCTCCCAGCTCATAGAACCTTATGAACCTGCTAGAACACTGCGCTCCCAGCTCATAGAACCTTATGAACCTGCTAGAACACTGCGCTCCCAGCTCATAGAACCTTATGAACCTGCTAGAACACTGCGCTCCCAGCTCATAGAACCTTATGAACCTGCTAGAACACTGCGCTCCCAGCTCATAGAACCTTATGAACCTGCTAGAACACTGCGCTCCCAGCTCATAGAACCTTATGAACCTGCTAGAACACTGCGCTCCCAGCTCATAGAACCTTATGAACCTGCTAGAACACTGCGCTCCCAGCTCATAGAACCTTATGAACCTACTAGAACACTGTGCTCCCAGGTTGAACAGCTGGTATCGTGCAGTTCTCTCTGATGTCCAGCAGGGGGCGACGCGGTTATTACAGAAGATGAGTCTCAGTGGAGATTCATCAAAGTTTCTAGTTTTCATTGAATAAAAATAATTTAGTTTAAAATAAATAAATAGTTGACATGCAGGTGAGTTTAAATGAAATCAACGTCAGGAACATCAGAGACAGAAGAACTGGATACTAATAGTCAGTAATTTTTATTCAAACTAATTTAAAATGAATATTTCCTGCTGATGTCACTGAATCACAGTTTAATATATAAACATTAATACTTCCTCTATGGCTGCTAAAGTAGAACCCTCTAGAGAACCCTCTAGAGAACCCTCGAGAGAACCCTCTGGGTCCTCAGTAGAACCCTCAGTAAGAACCCTCAGTAGAACCCTCTGGAGAACCCTCAGTAGAACCCTCAGTAGAACCCT
>NC_070594.1:650518-663018 GCF_027409825.1 Scomber japonicus | reverse complement strand
CGGCGTCCGTGGTGATGTCACGGCGTCCGTGGTGATGTCACGGCGTCTGTGGTGATGTCATAGCGGTCTCATGGTGATGTCATAGCGTCCGTGGTGATGTCACAGCAGTCTGTGGTGATGTCACAGGGTCCGTGGTGATGTCACGGCGTCCGTGGTGATGTCACAGCGTCCGTGGTGATGTCACAGCAGTCTGTGGTGATGTCATAGCGTCTGTGGTGATGTCACGGCGTCCGTGGTGATGTCACGGCGTCCGTGGTGATGTCACAGCGGCCGTGGTGATGTCAGGGACGCTGTGGTGATATCACAGCGGTCTGTGGTGATGTCATCGTGTTCTCATAGTGAATCTGCAGATGTTTGAATTAATACATTAAAACAGATCATTTATAGTTGAAGTGTTTCCTGTGTGTGTGTGTGTGTGTGTGTGTGTGTGTGTGTGTGTGTGTTGAAGCTCCAGAGGTCAAAGTTCACTGCTGTGTGTTTGAATGTAAACGCTGAGCTGTGATTGGCCAGCTGACTCTTATCATGTTTAAAGTCACTGGAGCCATAAATCCCACTTCCTGCTGGGTCAGTGAACGCCTCGCGGACTCCACACGGGCAGGAAGCCAGCAACGGACCTGTGTGTGTGTGTGTGTGTGTGTGTGTGTGTGTGTGTGTGTGTGTGTGTGTGTGTGTGTGTGTGTCCAGTCCGAAGTTTGAAATTGTTTTCATTCAAACTGTCGACTCAGGAAACTCAGTACATACGGTTAGAGGTACTAGTACTTTACTGTAGTACTGTTGGAGGTACTAGTACTATACTGTAGTACTGTTAGAGGTACTAGTACTTTACTGTAGTACTGTTAGAGGTACTAGTACTATACTGTAGTACAGTTAGAGGTACTAGTACTTTACTGTAGTACTGTTGGAGGTACTAGTACTTTACTGTAGTACTGTTAGAGGTACTAGTACTTTACTGTAGTACTGTTAGAGGTACTAGTACTATACTGTAGTACTGTTAGAGGTACTAGTACTATACTGTAGTACAGTTAGAGGTACTAGTACTTTACTGTAGTACTGTTAGAGGTACTAGTACTATACTGTAGTACAGTTAGAGGTACTAGTACTTTACTGTAGTACTGTTAGAGGTACTAGTACTATACTGTAGTACAGTTAGAGGTACTAGTACTATACTGTAGTACTGTTGGAGGTACTAGTACTTTACTGTAGTACTGTTGGAGGTACTAGTACTTTACTGTAGTACAGTTAGAGGTACTAGTACTTTACTGTAGTACTGTTAGAGGTACTAGTACTTTACTGTAGTACTGTTAGAGGTACTAGTACTTTACTGTAGTACAGTTAGAGGTACTAGTACTTTACTGTAGTACTGTTAGAGGTACTTGTACTATACTGTAGTACTGTTGGAGGTACTAGTACTTTACTGTAGTACTGTTGGAGGTACTAGTACTATACTGTAGTACTGTTGGAGGTACTAGTACTTTACTGTAGTACTGTTGGAGGTACTAGTACTTTACTGTAGTACTGTTAGAGGTACTAGTACTTTACTGTAGTACTGTTAGAGGTACTAGTACTTTACTGTAGTACAGTTAGAGGTACTAGTACTTTACTGTAGTACTGTTAGAGGTACTTGTACTATACTGTAGTACTGTTGGAGGTACTAGTACTTTACTGTAGTACTGTTGGAGGTACTAGTACTATACTGTAGTACTGTTGGAGGTACTAGTACTTTACTGTAGTACTGTTGGAGGTACTAGTACTATACTGTAGTACTGTTGGAGGTACTAGTACTTTACTGTAGTACGGTTAGAGGTACTAGTACTTTACTGTAGTACTGTTAGAGGTACTAGTACTTTACTGTAGTACAGTTAGAGGTACTAGTACTTTACTGTAGTACGGTTAGAGGTACTAGTACTTTACTGTAGTACTGTTAGAGGTACTAGTACTATACTGTAGTACTGTTAGAGGTACTAGTACTATACTGTAGTACAGTTAGAGGTACTAGTACTTTACTGTAGTACTGTTAGAGGTACTAGTACTTTACTGTAGTACTGTTAGAGGTACTAGTACTATACTGTAGTACTGTTAGAGGTACTAGTACTATACTGTAGTACAGTTAGAGGTACTAGTACTTTACTGTAGTACTGTTAGAGGTACTAGTACTATACTGTAGTACAGTTAGAGGTACTAGTACTTTACTGTAGTACTGTTAGAGGTACTAGTACTTTACTGTAGTACAGTTAGAGGTACTAGTACTTTACTGTAGTACTGTTAGAGGTACTAGTACTTTACTGTAGTACAGTTAGAGGTACTAGTACTTTACTGTAGTACTGTTAGAGGTACTTGTACTATACTGTAGTACTGTTGGAGGTACTAGTACTTTACTGTAGTACTGTTGGAGGTACTAGTACTATACTGTAGTACTGTTGGAGGTACTAGTACTATACTGTAGTACTGTTGGAGGTACTAGTACTTTACTGTAGTACTGTTGGAGGTACTAGTACTATACTGTAGTACTGTTGGAGGTACTAGTACTATACTGTAGTACTGTTGGAGGTACTAGTACTTTACTGTAGTACTGTTGGAGGTACTAGTACTTTACTGTAGTACTGTTGGAGGTACTAGTACTATACTGTAGTACTGTTGGAGGTACTAGTACTTTACTGTAGTACTGTTAGAGGTACTAGTACTTTACTGTAGTACTGTTAGAGGTACTAGTACTTTACTGTAGTACAGTTAGAGGTACTAGTACTTTACTGTAGTACTGTTAGAGGTACTTGTACTATACTGTAGTACTGTTGGAGGTACTAGTACTTTACTGTAGTACTGTTGGAGGTACTAGTACTATACTGTAGTACTGTTGGAGGTACTAGTACTATACTGTAGTACTGTTGGAGGTACTAGTACTTTACTGTAGTACTGTTGGAGGTACTAGTACTATACTGTAGTACTGTTGGAGGTACTAGTACTTTACTGTAGTACAGTTAGAGGTACTAGTACTTTACTGTAGTACTGTTAGAGGTACTAGTACTTTACTGTAGTACTGTTAGAGGTACTAGTACTTTACTGTAGTACAGTTAGAGGTACTAGTACTTTACTGTAGTACTGTTAGAGGTACTTGTACTATACTGTAGTACTGTTGGAGGTACTAGTACTTTACTGTAGTACTGTTGGAGGTACTAGTACTATACTGTAGTACTGTTGGAGGTACTAGTACTTTACTGTAGTACTGTTGGAGGTACTAGTACTTTACTGTAGTACTGTTAGAGGTACTAGTACTTTACTGTAGTACAGTTAGAGGTACTAGTACTATACTGTAGTACTGTTAGAGGTACTAGTACTATACTGTAGTACAGTTAGAGGTACTAGTACTATACTGTAGTACTGTTAGAGGTACTAGTACTTTACTGTAGTACTGTTGGAGGTACTAGTACTTTACTGTAGTACTGTTAGAGGTACTAGTACTTTACTGTAGTACAGTTAGAGGTACTAGTACTATACTGTAGTACTGTTAGAGGTACTAGTACTTTACTGTAGTACAGTTAGAGGTACTAGTACTCTACTGTAGTACAGTTAGAGGTACTAGTGTGCTAACCCTGGACTGTGTGGAGGAATGAAGTGATTCTGATTGGCTAACGTAGGTTTGAGCTGCTCTTGGCGGTATATACTCGGGGTAGTGTAAACTGGTGTGTATGTAGTATTTGTTGTAAACTGGTGTGTATGTAGTATTTGTTGTAGGATGAAATGTTCGGTTATGAAAATACCCGAACACGTGTGATCGTAGTCTCAGTCAGTGTTCGTTCTTCTGTTGACTTGTTTTTTCCTGTTGGGCTAATAAAACTCATGTTTCTTGAGACTGTCTGCAAACCAAGACACATAGTTTTATTTTGTATTCAGTTTTTATTGATTTTCTTCGGCATGTATCAAATACAGCAGACACACAGACATTGAACCCCCCCCCCCCTCCCTCCCCCCTCTACACGGGGATCAAATAACACAACAGTTCACAAACAATTACACAGACAAGTTCATTCATTAGTTCTTCTTCAGTAACAAACCTTTAACTCTTTAACTCTTTAACTTTAACTCTTTAACTCTTTAACTCTTTAACTCTTTAACTTTAACTCTTTAACTTTAACTCTTTAACTTTAACTCTTTAACTTTAACTCTTTAACTTTAACTCTTTAACTTTAACTCTTTAACTCTGGTCCCATATCACCAGGTCTGCATCGTCTCTGGTTTGGCATCATTTGATAAAGAACGTCCAGAAGCAGCCAGAGATCCAACGATAGGAGCACAGAGAGCACAGAGAGCATAGAGAGCATAGAGAGCACACCTTTAAGTTAAACCACACCAAAGTCATTTATTCAATCAACATATCTGCATAAATTAATCAAAGTTATGAGTTAGATCTGTAAATCAGTGGTGTCTGGAAGTGTTTGGATGTGTAAGGGTATGAGAGAGCAGACTGAGTAGGCCAGCTGGTTTTATAAAGGCCAAACCTGTACAGTCAGACCGGCCCACTTTCCTTCCTGTGTTCTTTTCCTTCCTTCCTTCCTTCCTTCCTTCCTTCCTTCCTCCCTTCCTTCCTTCCTTCCTTCCTTCCTTCCTTCCTCCCTTCCTTCCATCTTTCCTTCATTCCTTCCTCCCTTCCTTCCTTCATTCATTCCTTCCTCCCCTTTCATCTTTCCTTCCTGTGTTCTTTTCCTTCCTTCCTTCCTTCCTTCCTGTCTTTTCTTCCTTCCTCCCTTCTTTCTATCTTTCCTTCCTGTCTTCTTTTCCTTCCTTCCACCCAACCTTCCTTCCTTCCATCTTTCCTTCCTGTCTTCTTTTCCTTCCTTCCACCCAACCTTCCTTCCTTCCATCTTTCCTTTCTGTCTTCTTTTCCTTCCTTCCTTCCTTCCTTCCATCTTTCCTTTCTGTCTTCTTTTCCTTCCTTCCTCACTTCCTTCCTTCCTTACTAATATCCGGGCACCTTTAATCGTAGTCTCAGTCAGTGTTCATTCAGCGTGTTTTTAGTTGAGTTGTTTTTTCCTGTTTGGCCGATAAAACTCGTGTTTCCTTCCACAGAGACACAACTCACAGTTAAAGATGAAACCAGTCAGCAGTGTGTTGTCGGCTCACAGTTCAGATGTCTATGAGTTGTTAACAGCTCCACCAAATACTGATCCTTCCCTCTAAACTTCTCACATGCTTTCATTTCAATAAATGTTCAAATGATCCAATATTTCAGCTAACCTGTAACGACATCATCATAATGCTGCTAATGCTAACCGCTAACCCTAACCCTACTGTTCATCTTAATATTTCTTGTCTTTGTGTCTCAGGAGAACTTTCACTTTCTCTGTTGTTCAGAGTTTTAGTTAAATCGTCTCCGCAGCAGTTAGCAGGTACGCTAGCTCCTCCGCAGTAGTTAGCCAGTACGCTAGCTCCTCTGCAGCAGTTAGCCGGTACGCTAGCTCCCACGGAAACACACAGCGGCCATTTTGAGCAGAATAACAAACATCTTTAATTCAGCGGCTCAGACGTTTTAAATTTGGTGATTTGGAGGCAACAGATGCTAATGGCATGCTAATGCTAAGCTAACTCCTTTCTTTTCAAAATGGCCGCCGTGTTTATATATAAAATTTTAAATCATGAATTAAACCTGATTCTAATCGATCGGTGTTGATTATTGATCAGAAATCAGCCTCAAACTGTCGAGGTGTTTGTCGAGGTGTGATGATGTCACCGGTGTTTAATATGATGTCATTGATGAAGTTTCTGCTGATTCGTTTGATTCTTGCTGTTGACTGATGATGTCATGATGATGATGCCATGATGATCGGATCGACTGATATTTAGCTTTTTATACAGTTTGTGAGATCGGCTGTAATGATCCAATCAACGTCGTCATGGTGAAACCTTTTGCAGATGCTCGTTGCTATGGATACAGATGTTGTGTTTTATCTCATTTACTGTGAAGAAGTTCCACACCGACATGTTTGAGTCCTGTCACAATGTGACGGACAATAAAGTTTATTGAATCTTGAATCATGAGCTGTGGTGTTGTGGGCAGAGAGATAAACACTAAAGAACCTCGTTGGGAAGAATCTGCAAAATGTTTCAACGACGAGGAGCCGAGTTTAAGAACCGCCTAATAATGTCATGATGATGGTGGTGATGGTGATGTCATGGTGATGATGATGATGATGATGTCATTGTGATGATGATGATGTCATCCTCCCCCAGAGTCCCCCCGCCTCTCCACTGCCTCCGTCAGCAGTAATGAGCGCGCTCCGTCTGACTCCTCTGACTTGCCGTCGTCTCGCCGGCCGGTGAGTCTCGTCTCTACGCTGTCGTCTGGATCCGGATCCTCCAGAGACGACCTCGCCCCCCCGCCGGCCCCCCCGCTGTCCTCGGACCCGGACGTAGACCTGGACCTGAGCCCCCCCGAGGGCCGGCAGCCGTGGCCCCTCCCCTCGCCTGACAGGAAGGGGCGGAGCCTGAACAGCAGCGGCATGGCGCCCAACCCTCAGCTGACCTACCTGGACCGCGTCGTCATGGAGATCATCGAGACGGAGAGGATGTACGTCAGAGACCTGCGCATGATCGTAGAGGTGAGACGACTAACCCATCAATAACCATCAATAACCTATCAGTAATAGATCAATAATCAATAATGATGAACTGGATAAATTTAACTGGAAAATATCAAATGTCATGGATGCTGTTGCACCATTAAAACTAAGAAGCAGGAAAACATCATTAATAAGAGATCAATAAGAGATAAGAATCTGATTTGCAGTCGTAATAAACAGCTGATAAAATAATAAATAAATAAATAAATACAGGATCAGAATAAAGTTTCATAACTTTAAACTGATTTTAGTTTTAGTTAAACATCCGTAGAATCAATAATCAATGAATTATTATTGAATTAATATTATAAAATAAAAACAAATGAACTGATAATGAAAATGATTCATTTTAATGATGGATGATAAAATCCTTACTGAGTCAGACGCTAACAGGGCTGGATCTGGAAGACATTGGTCAATCAACCTGTCAATCAGGACGTAGCCACGCCCTAATGCATACCCTGCTTTATCGTCACATATAAAATCAGGAAGGCCAAAATGTCCCAAATGAACATCATACTGCATTGAAGAAGGCTTTAAACTAGCGATTGAGACCATAAACACATTTTGAAAACGTTTACTGAGGTTAGAAATCAAGTGAGAAGTTGGTGAATTCTCCATTGACTTGTATAGAGACGGTCGCCCCCTGGTGGCCTTTTGATAGAATGCAGCTCTAAGTTACTTCCTGGTTGGACAGGAACTCCCCGCCTGGGTAAAACATGATATTGTGTGATAGGAGCTGTCTAGTCTCTCTGCTCTGAAACATGAATCAAGCTTTAATCTCATTTATTGATCAGTCTGATTATCGACTATTGATGCTTTCTAGAATATGAATAGTATGAGAGGAGAGAGTATTAACCCCCCTCCCCCCTCTCCCCCCCCCCCAGGACTACCTGGCTCACATCATCGATCAGTCTGATTTGTCGATCCGGCCGGAGCAGGTGTGCGCTCTGTTCGGGAACATCGAGGACATCTACGAGTTCAACAGGTGAGTAAATGGAGCGCTCCTCACAGGGCTCTGTCCTAACGAGCTCTTCCTGTGTTAACGAGCTCTTCCTGTCCTAACGAGCTCTTCCTGTCCTAACGAGCTCTTCCTGTCCTAACGAGCTCTTCCTGTCCTAACGAGCTCTTCCTGTCCTAACGAGCTCTTCCTGTCCTAACGAGCTCTTCCTGTCCTAACGAGCTCTTCCTGTGTTAACGAGCTCTTCCTGTCTTAACGAGCTCTTCCTGTCCTAACGAGCTCTTCCTGTATTAACGAGCTCTTCCTGTATTAACGAGCTCTTCCTGTCCTCACCTATGTTAACGAGCTCTTCCTGTGTTAACGAGCTCTTCCTGTTTTAACAAGCTCTTCCTGTCCTAAGGAGCTCTTCCTGTCCTCACCTGTACTAACGAGCTCTTCCTGTATTAACGAGCTCTTCCTGTGTTAACGAGCTCTTCCTGTGTTAACGAGCTCTTCCTGTGTTAACCAGCTCTTCCTGTGTTAACAAGCTCTTCCTGTGTTAACGAGCTCTTCCTGTGTTAACGAGCTCTTCCTGTGTTAACGAGCTCTTCCTGTCCTAACGAGCTCTTCCTGTATTAACGAGCTCTTCCTGTCCTAACGAGCTCTTCCTGTCCTAACGAGCTCTTCCTGTATTAACAAGCTCTTCCTGTATTAACGAGCTCTTCCTGTGTTAACGAGCTCTTCCTGTGTTAACGAGCTCTTCCTGTCCTAACAAGCTCTTCCTGTGTTAACCAGCGCTTCCTGTGTTAACGAGTTCTTCCTGTGTTAACGAGCACTTCCTGTCCTAACAAGCTCTTCCTGTGTTAACGAGCACTTCCTGTCCTAACAAGCTCTTCCTGTGTTAACGAGCACTTCCTGTCCTAACAAGCTCTTCCTGTGTTAACGAACTCTTCCTGTATTAACGAGCTCTTCCTGTGTTAACGAGCTCTTCCTGTGTCAATGAGCTCTTCCTGTGTTAAAGAGCTCTTCCTGTGTTAACGAGCTCTTCCTGTGTTAACGAGCTCTTCCCTCTCAGGTGTCTGTTGCTGTTGCAGGCGCAGGGTGAGTTTGTTTCGCTGCCTGGATCGTCCCGGCTGCACTGAGTGATGTGTGTGGTGCTTTGACGTGTTTCACTCACACACACACACATACACACATACACACACACACACACTCACACACAAACACACAAACGTCCTGACTTCCTGCAGGACCTTAAATGTCACATCAGTGTGTGCAGTGATGCAGTGTGACGTTTGTGGATGTTTTAACATTTCATCAGATTTTAATAAAACACGGCGACATAGAGAGTAGAATATACTCAGAGAAGCTGATCGTCAGGTTCAGGTTCAACCTAAAACACTTCAAATATCAAACAAAGGAAGAGGAGACAACAGGATTAGAGTTTCTACTTGCAAGGAGAACGGACAGAGATCTTCAACCCGCTCTGAGCAAACCTTGCCGAACCCTTTCTTTTTATTGGTTTCAGGATTTCCCTAATTTACTGAGGCTAGCTTTACACGACAACCATCTGAACACGATCCGCAAAAGTGGCGTTGCGTTCCCACTTTTTATTTCGCGTTTAGACGAGCGTCTTTGGGTGGAAATCTGCACACGGTGACGCAAAAGTGTA
Source organism: Scomber japonicus (assembly GCF_027409825.1). Taxonomy (NCBI): domain Eukaryota; kingdom Metazoa; phylum Chordata; class Actinopteri; order Scombriformes; family Scombridae; genus Scomber; species Scomber japonicus. Next base: position 653,795 of record NC_070594.1, on the reverse strand, counting down.
TGAAATTTGATGTAGTATGCATGCCAGGTGGCTAGCTGGTACTGTGAAGCAATGCCATACAACTTTACAACTACGAATTGGAGCTTCCAACAATTGGTGTAGGTAATTAATTGGCCTTCTCTGTTCTGATATATCAGTAGTTACTCGGCTTATTTGCTGAAAGGACTCCTGAATAGCTATAAAAGCAGCTAAGGCCACTTGAATGTCTGACTGATGGAAATAATCCGACATGTTTGTTCTTGATTGGCTGTGCTGGGTTAGGAGGGTTAGGAGGGTTAGGGAGGGTTAGGGGGGTTAGGGTTGGGGGGGTTAGGGTTACATGGATATGACGTCAACGCGTATGCGAGGATAGCCAGCGTGAGCAGCTCAGAGCACACTTTTGCGTTTTCAACCCTTTAGACGGGAACGCGACGGTGGAGCGTCTTTAAGACTTCCACTCTGGAGGGTGGGTTCATTCTGTCGCCGTCTAAACGAAAGGCACATCTGATAAAAGGTTTTGTCGGTTTCACCCGGGAGCGTTGTCGTGTAAAGCCAGCCATAGTCTTACTGCTCTAAAGGGTGGCGGTCATAAATCGGTCATAAATCGGTCACAGGTGGACACACACACCTCAATGACTTCCTGAGCAGGGTCACAGGTCCTGAAAAGCAACTTTAAAACAGCATGCTTGTAGACTATAAAGGTTAATGATCATAGAAAGGGTAAAGTCTCAGTTTGAGGGTCCTCATAAAGCACTTCCTGTCTCCGGTCCCGGTTTATCTGGTTTACCTGGTTTACGGGGACAGTGATGAGTTCAATGTCTGCTGGGAGAAAATCACGCCGTCCTTCGATCGACACGCATGACGTATGAATCAGCTGGAGCTTTCTGTCGTATCACATGATCTTCAGCAGGAGGAAAAACTTTCATTTCTCTTTTTTTAATGTTTTATTTTATTTAAATTTTTTAGTCAATTTAAAGCTTCATGTCATCGATCATGTGACGTGACTGAAAGCTCCAGAACAGCTGTTGAGTGTTTTTATGTCAGACATGTTGTTGTCGTCGCCATGGTAACGGTGTTTCCTGCTCACAGCGAGCTACTGCAGTCTCTCGACCTGTGTGACAACGACCCGGTTGCCGTGGCGAGGTGCTTCGTCATGAAGGTGAGAAAAAAAAAACTCTGTTCAAACTTTATAAAAACTGACAGGAAGTAAAATATTAAATAAAATAATTAATTAAACATTAAAACAGAAAAGTGATGATGATGATTTTCTTCGTCTCATTTCAGAGTGAATACTTTGAAATCTACACACAGTACTGCACCAATTATCCAAAGTGAGTAACGAGCTCTTCCTGTCCTAACGAGCTCTTCCTGTCCTAACGAGCTCTTCCTGTACTAACGAGCTCTTCCTGTCCTCACCTGTACTAACGAACTCTTCCTGTCCTCACCTGTACTAACGAACTCTTCCTGTCCTCACCTGTACTAACGAGCTCTTCCTGTCCTCACCTGTACTAACGAGCTCTTCCTGTCCTAACGAGCTCTTCCTGTCCTCACCTGTCCTAACGAGCTCTTCCTGTCCTAACGAGCTCTTCCTGTCCTCACCTGCACTAATGAGCTCTTCCTGTCCTCACCTGCACTAACGAGCTCTTCCTGTCCTCACCTGCACTAACGAGCTCTTCCTGTCCTCACCTGTCCTAACGAGCTCTTCCTGTCCTAACGAGCTCTTCCTGTCCTCACCTGTCCTAACGAGCTCTTCCTGTCCTAACGAGCTCTTCCTGTACTAACGAGTTCTTCCTGTCCTCACATGTACTAACGAGCTCTTCCTGTCCTCACCTGTACTAACGAGCTCTTCCTGTCCTCACCTGTACTAACGAGCGCTTCCTGTCCTAACGAGCTCTTCCTGTACTAATGAGCTCTTCCTGTCCTAACGAGCTCTTCCTGTCCTAACGAGCTCTTTCTGTCCTCACCTGCACTAACAAGCTCTTCCTATCCTAACGAGCTCTTCCTGTCCTCACCTGTACTAACGAGCTCTTCCTGTCCTCACCTGTACTAACGAGCTCTTCCTGTCCTCACATGTACTAACGAGCTCTTCCTGTCCTCACCTGTACTAACGAGCTCTTCCTGTCCTCACCTGTACTAACGAGCTCTTCCTGTCCTCACCTGTACTAACGAGCTCTTCCTGTCCTCACCTGTACTAACGAGCTCTTTCTGTCCTCACCTGTACTAACGAGCGCTTCCTGTCCTCACCTGTACTAACGAGCTCTTCCTGTCCTAACGAGCTCTTCCTGTCCTCACCTGTACTAACGAGCTCTTCCTGCACTAACGAGCTCTTCCTGTCCTCACCTGTCCTAACGAGCTCTTCCTGTCCTAACGAGCTCTTCCTGTCCTAACGAGCTCTTCCTGCACTAACGAGCTCTTCCTGTCCTAACGAGCTCTTCCTGTCTCAGTTCGGTTGCCGCGCTGACCGAGTGCATGAGGAATAAATCTCTGGGGAAGTTTTTTCGGGAGCGTCAGGCGTCGTTGAAGCGTTCGCTGCCGCTGGGATCATACCTGCTGAAACCTGTTCAGAGGATCCTCAAATACCACCTGCTGCTACAGGTACCACACACACACACGATACACACACCTGATACACACACACACCTGATACACACCACACACACACACGATACACACCACACACACCACACACACACACGATACACACCACACACACACCTGATACACACCACACACACACCACACACACACCACACACACACCTCATACACACTTAATACACACCACACACACACCACACACACACCACACACACACCTGATACACACCACACACACACCTGATACACACTTAATACACACCACACACACACCTGATACACACACCTGATACACACACGATACACACCTGATACACACCACACACACACACACCTGATACACACACCTGATACACACCACACACACACACACCTGATACACACACCTGATACACACCACACACACACCTGGTACACACCACACACACACCTGATACACACCTGATACACACCACACACACACCTGATACACACCACACACACACCACACACACACCTGATACACACCACACACACACACACACGATACACACACCTGATACACACTTAATACACACCACACACACACCTGATACACACCACACACACACCTGATACACACTTAATACACACCACACACACACCTGATACACACCACACACACACACGATACACACACCTGATACACACTTAATACACACCACACACACACCACACACACAC
>NC_070594.1:615518-645518 GCF_027409825.1 Scomber japonicus | reverse complement strand
CCCCCCCACCCCAACCCTCACCCCCCAACCCTGACCCTGATCAGGGTGTTTACCAGGATAGGGTTAAGGGTTAGGGTAGCAGGGGGGTAGAGCTCTGGGTTAGGGTAGCAGGGGGGTAGAGCTCTGGGTTAGGGTAGCAGGGGGGTAGAGCTCTGGGTTAGGGTAGCAGGGGGTAGAGCTCTGGGTTAGGGTAGCAGGGGGTAGAGCTCTGGGTTAGGGTAGCAGGGGGTAGAGCTCTGGGTTAGGGTAGCAGGGGGTAGAGCTCTGGGTGAGGGTAGCAGGGGGGTAGAGCTCTGGGTTAGGGTAGCAGGGGGGTAGAGCTCTGGGTTAGGGTTAGGGTAGCAGGGGGGTAGAGCTCTGGGTTATTTATATGATATGAATGAATATAAATATTTATTAACAGAAGCTTTGATGGTTTCAGGCGAAGACGGTGGAAGAGAAGAAGCTTTGGGCTCATCACATCAAACGCATCATACTGGAAAACCATCACGCCCTCATCCCACAGAAGGTACCAGTAACACCAGTAACACCAGTATGACCAGTAACACCAGTATCACCAGTATGACCAGTATCACCAGTATGACCAGTATGACCAGTAACACCAGTATGACCAGTATCACCAGTATGACCAGTATGACCAGTATGACCAGTATCACCAGTAACACCAGTAACACCAGTATCACCAGTATCATCAGTAACACCAGTAACACCAGTATCACCAGTAACACCAGTATAAACACCAGTAACACCAGTATCACCAGTAACACCAGTATCACCAGTATCACCAGTAACACCAGTATGACCAGTATCACCAGTAACACCAGTAACACCAGTATCAACACCAGTATCACCAGTAACACCAGTATCACCAGTATCACCAGTAACACCAGTAACACCAGTAACACCAGTAACACCAGTATCACCAGTATGACCAGTAACACCAGTATCACCAGTATGACCAGTACCACCAGTATCACCAGTATCACCAGTAACACCAGTAACACCAGTATCACCAGTAACACCAGTAACACCAGTATCACCAGTAACACCAGTAACACCAGTATCACCAGTATCACCAGTATGACCAGTAACACCAGTAACACCAGTATCACCAGTAACACCAGTATCACTAGTATCACCAGTAACACCAGTAACACCAGTAACACCAGTATCACCAGTATGACCAGTATCAACGGTATGAAACCAGTAAGACCAGTATATGTGTATAATTTCTGTGTGCTGGTTTCAGGCGAAGGAAGCCATCTTGGAAATGGATTCTATCTGTAAGTAAATAATTCATGTTTGTTTTTAAAACCAGTATAAACCAGTATAAACCAGTATAACCAGTATAAACCAGTATAAACCAGTATAACCAGTATAAACCAGTATAACCAATATAACCAGTATTAACCAGTATAACCAGTATTAACCAGTATAACCAGTATAAACCAGTATAACCAGTATAACCAGTATAAACCAGTATTAACCAGTATAACCAGTATAACCAGTATAAACCAGTATAAACCAGTATAACCCAGTATAAACCAGTATAACCAGTATAACCCAGTATAAACCAGTATAACCAATATAACCAGTATAAACCAGTATAACCAGTATTAACCAGTATAACCAGTATTAACCAGTATAACCAGTATAAACCAGTATAACCAGTATAACCAGTATAAACCAGTATAACCAGTATAACCCAGTATAAACCAGTATAACCAATATAACCAGTATAACCCAGTATAACCAGTATAACCAGTATAACCAGTATAACCCAGTATAACCCAGTATAACCAATATAACCAGTATAAACTAGTATAAACCAGTATAACCCAGTATAACCCAGTATAACCAATATAACCAGTATAAACTAGTATAAACCAGTATAAACCAGTATAAACTAGTATAAACCAGTATAAACAGTATAACCAGTATAAACTAGTATAAACCAGTATAAACCAGTATAAACAGTATAACCAGTATAAACCAGTATAAACCAGTATAAACCAGTATAACCAGTATAACCAATATAAACCAGTATAACCAGTATAACCAGTATAAACCAGTATAACCAGTATAACCAGTATAAACCAGTATAACCAGTATAACCAGTATAAACCAGTATAACCAGTATAACCAGTATAACCCAGTATAACCAATATAACCAGTATAAACTAGTATAAACCAGTATAAACCAGTATAACCAATATAAACCAGTATAACCAATATAACCAGTATAACCAGTATAACCAGTATAAACCAGTATAACCAGTATAAACCAGTATAACCAGTATAACCAGTATAACCCAATATAACCAATATAACCAGTATAAACTAGTATAAACCAGTATAAACCAGTATAAACCAGTATAACCAGTATAACCAGTATAACCAATATAACCAGTATAAACCAGTATAACCAGTATAACCAATATAAACCAGTATAACCAGTATAACCAGTATAAACCAGTATAACCAGTATAACCAGTATAACCAGTATAAACCAGTATAACCAGTATAACCAGTGTAAACCAGTATAACCAGTATAAACCAGTATAACCAGTATAACCAGTATAACCAGTATAAACCAGTATAACCAGTATAACCAGTGTAAACCAGTATAACCAGTATCTCTCCTCTCAGATCCTCTTCGGTATCCGGAGCGGTTGAACAAAGCTCCGCCTCCTCGTCAGACTGATGGTCGCCAGGGACGACGGCAGTCAGGTGATTATTGATCAGTGATCAGGCGGGGACTTCCTGTCAACCAGGAAGTAACTTAGAGCTGCATTCTATCAAAAGGCCACCAGGGGGCGACCGTCTCTATACAAGTCAATGGAGAAGTAACTTAGAGCTGCATTCTACCAAAAGGCCACCAGGGGGCGACCGTCTCTATACAAGTCAATGGAGAAGTAACTTAGAGCTGCATTCTACCAAAAGGCCACCAGGGGGCGACCGTCTCTATACAAGTCAATGGAGAAGTAACTTAGAGCTGCAACTCCCTCCTTTCCTTCTTTCCTTCCTTCCTTCTTTCCTTCCTTCCTTCCTTCTTTCCTTCCTCCTTCCTCCTTTGCTTCCTCCTTTCCTTCCTTCCTTTCTTCCTCCTTTCCTTCCTTCATTCCTCCCTCCTTTCATTCCTTCTTCCTTCCTTCATTCCTTCATTCCTCCCTTCCTCCCTCCTTCTTTCCTTCCTTCCCCCTCACTCCTTCCTTCCGTCCTTCCTTCTTTCCTTCCTCCTTCCTCCTTTGCTTCCTCCTTTCCTTCCTTCCTTTCTTCCTCCTTTCCTTCCGTCATTCCTCCCTCCTTTCATTCCTTCCCCCTCACTCCTCCTTTCCTTCCTTCCTTTCTTACTCCTTCATTCCTCCCTCCTTCTTTCCTTCCTTCCCCCTCACTCCTTCTTTCCTTCCCTCCCTCCTTCTTTCCATCCTTCACTCCCTCCTTCTTTCCTTTCTTCCTTCCCTCCCTCCTTCTTTCCTTCCTCCCTTCTTTCCTTCCTTCCTTCTTCCTTCCTTCCTTCCTCCCTCGTTTCTTTCCTTCTTCCTCCCTTCCTTCCTTTGCTTCTTTCATTCCTCCCTCTTTTCATTCCTTCTTTCCTTCCTTCTTCCTCTTTTCCTTCCTTCCTTCCTTCTCCCTTCTTTCCTTCCTTCTTCCTCCTTTCCTTCCTTCTTCCTTTATTTCCTTCCTTCCTCCCTCCTTTCCTTCCCTCCTTCTTCCTCCCTCCCTTCCTTCCTCCCTTCCTTCCTTGACTCTAGGACAACAGGAGGGATAAAGCCTTCTTCAATGCAGTATGATGTTCATTTGGGACATTTTGGCCTCCCTGATTTTATATGTGACGATAAAGCAGGGTATGCATTAGGGGGCGGGGCTACGTCCTGATTGACAGGTTGATTGCCCAATGTCCTCCAGATCCAGCCCTCGTAACCATAGCAACCTCCCCGCTCCGCCCATGGCCCCGCCTCATGCCCATATAAGTAGAATCCGTGTTTTTATTTTTCCCAGCATGCACCTGAAATTTTCAAGATGGCGCTGCCTAGATTAGAAACTATTGGCTTCCGAGCAGCAGTCCACAAACCAATCGCTAGTTTAAAGCCTCGTATCGTCCTCCCGGGTCTTTCTTCCTTCCTTCTGTCCTTCCTTCCCCCTCACTCCTTCTGTCCTTCCCTCCCTCCTTCTGTCCTTCCTTCCCCCTCACTCCTTTTTTCCTTCCTTCCTTCTTTCCTTCCTTCATTCCTCCCTCCTTTTATTCCTGTTCCTTCCTTCCTTCCTTCATTCCTTCATTCCTTCATTCCTCCCTCCTTTCATTCCTTCTTTCCTTCCTTCCATCTTTCCTTCATTCATTCCTTCCTCCCTTTCATCTTTCCTTCCTGTCTTTTCTTCCTTCCTTCCTTCCTTCATTCCATCTTTCCTTCCTTCCATCTTTCCTCCCTTCCTCCCTTCCTTCCTTCCTTCCTTCCATCTTTCCTTCCTTCCTCCCTTCCTCCCTTCCTTCCTTCCATCTTTCCTTCATTCATTCCTTCCTCCCTTCCTCCCTTCCTGTCTTCTTTTCCTTCCTTCCTTCCTTCCTTCCATCTTTCCTTCCTTCATTCCTCCCTCCTTTCATTCCTTCTTTCCTTCATTCCTGCATTCCTTCATTCCTCCCTCCTTTCATTCCTTCCCCCTCACTCCTTCTTTCCTTCCCTCCCTCCTTCTTTCCTTCCTTCCCTCACTCCTTTTTTCCTTCCTTCCTTCTTTCTTTGCTTCCTCCTTTCCTTCCTTCCTTTCTTCCTCCTTTCCTTCCTTCATTCCTCCCTACTTTCATTCCTTCTTCCTTCCTTCATTCCTTCATTCCTCCCTCCTTTCATTCCTTCCCCCTCCCTCCTTCTTTCCTTCCTTCCCTCCCTCCTTCTTTCCTTCGTCCTTCCTCCTTTGCTTCCTCCTTTGCTTCCTCCTTTCCTTCCTTCCTTCCTTCATTCCTTCCTTCCTCCCTTCCTCCCTCCTTTTATTCCTGCATTCCTTCCTTCCTCCCTTCCTTCCTTCCATCTTTCCTTCCTTCATTCCTTCCTCCCTTTCATCTTTCCTTCCTGTCTTCTTTTCCTTCCTTCCTTCCTTCCATCTTTCCTTCATTCATTCCTTCCTCCCTTTCATCTTTCCTTCCTGTCTTCTTTTCCTTCCTTCCTTCCTTCCTTCCTCCCTTCCTTCCTTCCATCTTTCCTTCCTTCCTTCCTTCCTCCCTTCCTTCCTTCCTCCCTTCCTCCCTTCCTTCCTTCCATCTTTCCTTCATTCCTCCCTCCTTTTATTCCTTCATTCCTTCCTGTCTTCTTTTCCTTCCTTCCTTCCTCCCTTCCTTCCTTCCATCTTTCCTTCATTCATTCCTTCCTCCCTTTCATCTTTCCTTCCTGTCTTCTTTTCCTTCCTTCCTGTCTTTTCTTCCTTCCTTCCAGTGACGTCACGGATGTTACGTCCGTTTCTTTTATACAGTCTCAGTGTCTCAGTGTCAGTGAGTGGTTTATGTTATATATTATTGATCAGTGATTGGTTTATGTTATAGATTATTGATCAGTGATTGGTTTATGTTATAGATTATTGATCAGTGATTGGTTTATGTTATATATTATTGATCAGTGATTGGTTTATGTTATAGATTATTGATCAGTGATTGGTTTATGTTATAGATTATTGATCAGTGATTGGTTTATGTTATATATTATTGATCAGTGAGTGGTTTATGTTATAGATTATTGATCAGTGATTGGTTTATGTTATATATTATTGATCAGTGATTGGTTTATGTTATATATTATTGATCAGTGATTGGTTTATGTTATATATTATTGATCAGTGATTGGTTTATGTTATAGATTATTGATCAGTGAGTGGTTTATGTTATAGATTATTGATCAGTGATTGGTTTATGTTATATATTATTGATCAGTGAGTGGTTTATGTTATAGATTATTGATCAGTGATTGGTTTATGTTATAGATTATTGATCAGTGATTGGTTTATGTTGTATATTATTGATCAGTGATTGGTTTATGTTATATATTATTGATCAGTGATTGGTTTATGTTATAGATTATTGATCAGTGAGTGGTTTATGTTATAGATTATTGATCAGTGATTGGTTTATGTTATAGATTATTGATCAGTGATTGGTTTATGTTATAGATTATTGATCAGTGATTGGTTTATGTTATAGATTATTGATCAGTGATTGGTTTATGTTATAGATTATTGATCAGTGATTGGTTTATGTTATAGATTATTGATCAGTGATTGATGAGTGATTTGTGTTTCAGAGCCCAGCAGACAGATTCTGAGAAGCTCTAAAGGTAAAAAAATGTTTCTAAGTAAAGTTTGATCAATGAAATTATAACGTGTTTGTTCTGTTTAACCAATAACACGTCTGCTCTGCCCCCCGTCTGCCCACCCCGCTCTGACCCCCCCCCTCCCGTTGGACTTCCAGCCATCTTAAAGGTGAGAATCTTTTTATTTTCTTCACTTAAAAAAGTTTTAAATGTTAAATCAGAATCTGAGTTCAGCTGTTTAGCTTCATACAGGATGTTTAATATAATGTTTAATAAATGATGATATTGTATTTTTAATGAAGGTCTGCACTTACCGTATAGTCCTGAATATCACACACCCCCCCCCCCCCCCGCCCAGCTGTTTGAAAGTTTGCCAGATATCATTCTTCATTAAATCTGTAATCAATCACTGATTATTGATCTTTGATCCTTATGCAGGAACAAGAGATTCTTTATTTATTTAAAGGGCAGTTTTATATTTTTATGGGTGTTTCGCCCTGACCTCGCCCCCCTGTAATTAAACATGCTCTCATATTCGGGACAGTACGGTAGGAAAGTTAATATGAAGCCTTCAGGGTCAGTGGGACGTTTCGCTGTCACTTCGACAGTCGTACAAACAAAAGTTGACAGGAAGTAGCAGCTCGTGTGGTGTCCTGCAGCACTCAGGTAGTGACGGGGCGTTACCGGGGGCGTTGCTGGGGGCGTTACCGGGGGCGTTACCAGGGGAGACGCCCCCTCTGCAGCCCACCGCCAGCAGCAGCACGCTGGGCGAGTCTGAGGTGGAGCGGCCTGCTGAGGAGGAGGAGGAGGGCAGGAAGCGGTCTGTGCAGCGGCTGAGCTGCAGTGAGGAGGAGGAGGAGGAGGAGGAAGAGGAGCGGCGGGCGGCGGACAGTGATCCCGATGACCTCCTGCTGGAGGACGACCAGGTAGCCGACTTCGCCAGCTCGCTGCTGGCCGCCATTTCCTGCTGGCACTACAGGGCCCAGGCTCTGCTGTCCTCAGGGGTCGCCGTGGTGACGGTGAGGCCGCCTCGCTCCAGCTCCGTAACATGCTAAAGTCACGGATAACGGCGCTCCCCGCTCCGCTCATCGACCACTTACAGCCGCCGGAGCTCTCGGCTCCGCTGCATGAGCTTCATGTGTGGAACTAACGGTTAGCCTAGCTTAGCATAAAGCCGGTATAGCAACAGAACAGCTAACATTAATAGTGTGATGTCAGGTTTGCTGCTGCCACTAAAGCTGAACTTTATTTTTTTGATTTAAATTCTGGTTGTGACTTTTGGTTTCGGGGTATTTTGCATTTTATTTGAGCTTCATGACCTTTGACCTGCAGCTTTCCGTTTATTGTTTGTTTCTGTGGAGCCAAAAACAAACTGAGCGCCTGCTGCTGCCGCGGTGCTTCCTCATCTGCATGTTTTCTGATACTTAAAGTCTGAGCCACAAAGTCAGTAACAACATGTTCAACCTGCTGCTGGTCAGGAGAGAAAGCTGCAGTGTGTAATAAAGGTTTGTGTCTGGTCCTGTTGAAGGAGGCGGAGGCCGCCAGCGTCTCTTCTAACGGCAGTAACAAAGCAACCGGAGGACTTCCTGCTGAGACAGGAGCGACTGAGCCGACGGGTCAGCAGGTAAATAATCAATAATCACTGATCAATAAACTGCTTCTGATTCTGATGTAAATGACTGATACTGGACTGTCTGGCTTTCAGAACCAGCCTCAGGAGAAGCCTTCAGAGTCGGAGCCCTCAGAAAACCCTGAACCAGAACCTCCGTCTGATCCGGCTCGTCTGTCCACTACTCCTCCGAGGATCTCAGTGAGTCCTCAGCAGACAGACCAGCTGAAACCTGAAGCGGATCTGGAGCCGGTAGAGGAACCGTCCTCTGCGACCCCAGATTCAGATTCAAAGGCGCTGAGCAGCGGTGAATCCTCCGAGGATGAGGAGGGCGAGAAGGAAGCGGCGGAGGCCTCCAGCATCTTGCCCTCGTCGGTCCTGGACAAAGCCAGCGCCATCGCTCAGCACTTCAACAATAGCGTGAAGAGAGGCAGCGTGGGCCAGGACGAGGCCCGCTCCCCCAGCTGCACGTCACCACGGTTACCCAGCAGGACCGGCAGCAGCATCAGCCTCAGTGGTGACCGGTTACCCAGCAGGACCGGCAGTAGCGTGAGCCTCAGTGGTGACCGGTTACCCAGCAGGACCGGCAGTAGCGTGAGCCTCAGTGGGGATCGGTTACCCAGCAGGACCGGCAGCAGCGTGAACCTCAGTGCCGATCGGTTACCCAGCAGGACCGGCAGCAGCGTGAGCCTCAGTGCCGAACGGTTACCCAGCAGGACCGGCAGCAGCGTGAGCCTCAGTGCCGAACGGTTACCCAGCAGGACCGGCAGCAGCGTGAGCCTCAGTGGTGAACGGTTACCCAGCAGCACCTGCTCCGACCTCGCCGAGACCTTCGGCGCCACAGATCTGACCCTGCTGTCCCCGCAAGACGACGGCCTGTTTGAAATGAGCATTCAGCGAAGGCGTGACTCCATGCTGTCCAAACAGGACCAGCTGCTCATCGGGAAGATCAAGAGCTACTACGAGAACGCCGGGAACCAGGACGCCACCTTCAGCCTGCAGCGCAGAGAGAGCCTGACCTACATCCCCACCGGCCTGGTCAGGAGCTCCGTCAGCCGGCTCAACAGCATACCGAAGGACAACCCGTCCTCCTTCTCTGGTCTCGAGCCGTCCTCAGACTCAGCGCTACCGTCTGAAACCCAAGGTCGCATGGTGTCAAGTGATTCTTCGGAGTCTTTGAAGTCGGGTCAGAGGAGCACAGAACCCGAAGACTCAGGAGAAAGGTCCAGATCTCACAGCGTGCCGGATAATCCAGCCGAGGATGAAGAATTCAGACCTTCATCTGAAATGATCAAGATCTGGCAGGCGATGGAGCAGCAGGTCACCAGAAGTGACGACAGAGGCCGCGATCGATGTCGAGAGGCGTCGAGAAGCTGCAGAACGATCAGCGAAGAGACCTCGAGCCAGACCCGAGACCAGGAGAGCGCAGCGTCTGACCTCGGCACCATCTCGGAGGAGTCCCGCAGTCTGTCGCCCCCCAAACACAAAGCCTCCGCTGGGGCGACCCGGGCAGGAGGTCTAAAGGACTCCCTGAAGGTATTCAGGGAAGACGGCGCCGTCCTCAGGGCTGCGGCCCCGCGGGTGGCCCAGCTGAAGGCCGAGGCTGAAGGAGAGCCGCCAAGCGAGGAGGACGAGCAGGACGACGTCGACAAGGCCAAGAGCAAAGTCCTCCACCTGGCCCGCCAGTACAGCCAGAGAATCAGAACCACCAAACCGGCGGCCCGGCAGCGGACCCACGGAGCCCTGATCAGGAAGAAGAGCTTACCCTGCGTGGTGGAGGAGATGTCAGGTACTTCCTGTTCACTTTCAGGTCTGTCTCTGGGTCACAGTGGCCCCCTAAAGGCTGAATCCAGATCGATTCTTTATTAAATCTGATATCGATCTTGTAAAACATGTAAAAACTAAAATTTACGATCAAAGAACAAATGAAATGATTTTATTATCAGCTTCGTTCAAACATTCAGAGACTTTTGACGAATCAGTTCAAACGTTTGTGATTCAGCAGTAAAACAAGAAGTTGAAGCCGTTTAAACAATGATTCATTAAACATTAATTATTAACAATGCTGCAAACCTTTCTGAGTTTATGAGGTGCACCTGAATGCACCATGAGGTCCTGGTTTTTACAGTCGTGTAGACAGCGTGATGATGTCACTGCGAGCGGTCACATGATCACACAGGTTTAAACTGTTGGTCTTTGGTGTTGCAGGTAAATCCAGCCTGACTCTGCCGCTGGCTTCTCTGAACCTCGGACCTTCTCTTCCTCTGAGTCCCGTGGACCAGGTGAGGTCTCCGAGCCCCGGCCCCTCCAGCTCCCCGGGGGGTCGGGCTCGGTCCCGCAGCCCCCTCAGCACCCCTCCTCCCACCGAAGGCTTCAACTGGCCCGACGTCCGGGAGCTCCGCACCAAGTACTCGGTCTACAGCCGCTCCCAGATGGCCTCCGTGGGCCGCAGCGTCTCCATCCCGGAGCAGATGTTTGACGGCGGTCTGAGGAGACACTCGAGCGCCTCGCCCGGCCCGCCGCTCCCCGACGCTCCTCCACACAAACCGCTCGCCGGCCACGACGCCGGCCGCAGGGAGCACAGCAAAAGACTCCAGAGAGCGAACTCTCTGGACCCCCGGCTGAGCGGGGCGCAGCTGAGCGAGCTGCAGAAGCTCCAGGATCAGGTCTCCAGCAGCGGCTACTACGTGGCGGCCGAGGCGCCGATGGAGAGCGACCCCGAACACAAGATCATCGTCATGGAGAAGCTTCCTCCGCCGGAGTCCGACGCCGCCGGAGAAACCAAAGAAGAAGACGACAGCTACGTTCAGATCCGCTCTCCCACCAGCAAAGAGAAGATCTCCATCATGGCCGTCATCGACCGCTGCCGCGCCTACCAGGACTCCGACGAGTACCGGCAACGAGAGGAGGCCCGAACCAGACCCGAGGAGACCAGAGCCAGACCAGAGGAGGCCAGAACCAGACCCGAGGAGGCCAGAACCAGACCCGAGGAGACCAGAACCAGACCCGAGGAGGCCAGAGCCAGACCCGAGGAGGCCAGAGTCAGACCCGAGGAGGCCAGAGCCAAACCCGAGGAGGCCAGAGCCAGACCCGAGGAGGCCAGAGCCAGACCCGAGGAGGCCAGAGTCAGACCCGAGGAGGCCAGAGCCAGACCCGAGGAGGCCAGAGCCAGACCGGAGGCGGCTCGGCCAGCAGAGGGCGACGTCGCGGCGGCGTGCGACGAGCAGCAGAGCATCGTGAAAAACCTGAGAGACAAGTTTCAGAGTCTGAGCAGAAAAAACAGTTTGTGAACTTTTGAAAATGTTACGAGAGTCACAAAAAGTTGATTCTTCTTCTTCTCATAGTTATTATTTTAAACCTTCTCATCAGGACGTCAAACACAAGTCCTCCTGATCACTTTATTATTTAATGATTATAATTAAGAACGTTTAAAATATGAAATCAAGAGAAATGTGTAAATATCTTTATTCTGATGATGAAAGCACTTTTTTTTGTACAGTTTGATTTGAGAAGCTTCATGAAGCTCCGACGGCTTCGTGTTAAAGGAACAGCTCAACATCAGAAGCACTGATATCAATATCTAATATTAACTGTTTCACTGAATCTGAAGTTAATATATTAAATATAGATATTCATATTTCCTGTAATAAGACTTCTGACGCTGCTGATTTCTGACTTTTTATGTTTTTACTGTTCAGGAACATTTTGGTGGTTTTAATAAAGTAATGAATGAACAGCGTCGTTAACAGCAGACTGAGAGCAGCTGTTCCTTCAGGCTGCAGCTTCACACCAAAGCTGCTCTTTTAAACTCATAAAGCATTTTACCAAATTATGATAAATTAATTATTTATATATTAATGGTTGTTTCTCTGTTTTGTGCCTTTTAGTTTTTATAATTATGTTTCATTTTATTTTAAGTTTTTAATTTCTTTAGTTTATTCTAAGAACCAGCTGTTATATTATATTATATTATATTATATTATATTATATTATATTATATTATATTATTACCAGAGCATTGTATATTGGCTGATGATCTAACAGTTTATTTATTGATCTGATGTAAATACAAACTGTAACCATGGTTACACACGTGTGTGTGTGTGTGTGTGTGTGTACAGAAATGTTTGCATGTATGTTTCACATTAAAACTATATACAGGAGAAACTGTGTGTGTGTCTCTGTGTGTGTGTGTGTGTCTCTCTCTGTGTGTATGTGTGTGTGTGTGTGTGTACGTGTGTGTGTGTGTGTCTCTGTGTGTGTGTGTACGTGTGTGTGTGTGTGTCTCTGTGTGTGTGTGTGTGTGTGTGCAGGCCTGGACTATGATATTTGTCCTTTAGATAACTAGATTTAATCAGGATATATGAATATGATAGTTTAACTTTAGATAACTAGACTCAGGCTGCAGGTGTAACTCACGATGCAGAGTTCTGCTTTTACTGTGAAAACTGTTGAAACCCAGAAACAGGAAGTCCTCGGAGGACGGTTACTGAGATTCTGAAGAAAACGATGACGAGTAACTTTCAACGTCTCAGTCAGCAGCGGGGAGCTGATTCACAGGGAGCACGTGCACCAGCATGGACGCCTACGTGCACCAGCATGGACGCATACGTGCACCAGCATGGACGCCTATGTGCACCAGCATGGACACATACGTGCACCAGCATGGACACCTACGTGCACCAGCATGGACACCTGACTTCAGTTATTAAATCACTAATAATGTTTTTACAGTTTTTACTCAAATCAAGACGATAACTGTGTGAAGTGAACGTTCACACACAATGAAAAATGTTCTACGTGTTAAAACCTTCAGTAAATGTTAAATGTTGACCTTTGACCTTTAATATGTTTTACTGGCACATTCACCACTTTGGACTAAAGTGTCCAACGTGTTTGACGCCATAAAAAAACAGATCTGATGCATCTTCTAATCCTCCAATCCTCCTCTGTTGATCCAAACCATTGATTTCATTGGTTCATTGGCACAGTGCCTCTGGATTGGCAGACTGGGGTGGTGGTCCCTCTTTTTAAGAAGGGGGACCGGATGGTGTGTTCCAACTATAGGAGGATCACACTCCTCAGCCTCCCTGGTAAGGTCTATTCGGGGGTGCTGGAGAGGAGGGTCCGTCGGATAGTCGAACCTCTGATTCAGGAGGAGCAGTGTGGTTTTCGTCCGGGCTGTGGAACAGTGGACCAGCTCTACACCCTCTGCAGGATCCTTGAGGGTGCATGGGAGTTTGCCCAACCAGTCCACATGTGTTTTGTGGACTTGGAGAAGGCATTCGACCGTGTCCCTCGGGGGATCCTGTGGGGGGTTCTCCGGGAGTACGGGGTACCGGACCCCCTGATAAGGGCCGTCCGTTCCCTGTATGACCGGTGTCAGAGCTTGGTCCGCATCGCCGGTACTAAGTCAGACTTGTTTCCGGTGAGGGTTGGACTCCGCCAGGGCTGCCCTTTGTCACCGATCCTGTTCATAATCTTTATGGACAGGATTTCTAGGTGCAGCCAGGGTGTTGAGGGGGTCCGGTTTGGTGACCTCAGGATTGGGTCACTGCTTTTTGCAGATGATGTGGTCCTGTTGGCTTCATCAGACCGTGACCTCCAACTCTCACTGGATCGGTTCGCAGACCTCGGGTCCTCGGTGGACGCGTTGGACCGGGTCAGGAGTCATAAGGAGGTCCCGCGGGTCCTGGAGTGTCTCTTGGTGACGGGATGACCACTGACAACCACTTCCTGTCCATTGAGCTCAGTCGGGCTGCTGCTGCTCATCTTCCTCCTTCCTGTTCAGAATCAGATGGATCCTCGTCAGGAGTCCAAGTCTTCATCCTCCTCCTCTTCCTCTTCTTCGTTATCGCTAACCCGATCACTGATCCTCTGTCTCTGTCTCACGATGGTGGATCCATCTTTCCAGGGTTAAGAGAAATGTAGAGCTCTGGAGCTGCACACATTTATATAATATAATATAACATAATAATATATAATATATAATATAATATGATATAATATGATATAATATAATATAATATAATATAATATAATATAATATATATAATAATATAATATGATAATTGAAACGTGTTCAGTTTATCTGCAACGACCCAGTTCTGCTTTTGTGAAAACTGTTGAAAACACAAAAACAGGAAGTTGGACTTCTGTTAACTGGAAGACGATGATTAAACATGATGATGAAGAAACTGAACAAACTGCTCGATATAAAGCTGCAGGAGGACGAGGAGGAGGAGAAGAAGGAGAGGAAGAGAAGAAGAGGAAGAAGAAGATCTCTGTTCAGGTAAACGTATTTAACTCTGATCTGATTAATTTCATTAAGACTAAATATTCTGTACATTTTATATTTTAACAAAACTTAGTTTGATATCACTGATAGTGTTGATTATTGTTATTATATTAACATGAATAATAAATAATAACTGACTCTAAATGAAACGTTCAGTGTTTATTAATCAAATGTTTGGTCGGAAGATTAAATGTTTCAGACTTTAAGTTACACAGTTAAGAGTTTGGTAGTGTACATTATCATTATTATTATTATTATATTATTATTATTATATTATTATTATTATTATTATTATATTATTATTATTATTATTATTATCATTATTATATTATTATTATTATTATTATTATTATTATCATTATTATATTATTATTATTATTATCATTATTATATTATTATTATTATTATCATTATTATATTATTATTATTATAATTATTATTATTATTATTACTGATATTTTATTGTATTCATATAAAACATTTATCAGCTGTAATCAGATAATTTTTCTGAATTAATGAAACTTTTTATTCTGAATTTATTTTTTCTTTATTTGCTGTTTAATGTTTTTCTGTAAATGGAAAAAGTTATTATGAAACACACAGTGAGCTCTTATTGTGAAAATCTCAGGTTTTGAGTGACACATCGAGCATTCTTCATCATCCTCCTCCTCATCGTCGTGGTGGTGGTGGTCGTGGTTGCCATGGAGACGAGGACCTTGCTGTTTTCCCTCCTCTGGGCTGCTGCTCTCTGTGAAGGTGCTGAAACATCTTTTTTACTTATGACGTATGACGTTGGTAAGATATTCTAGAGGCATCAGTTCAGAAATGATTTTACGCCAACCACAGACAGAGGGAACCTTGTCACTGACCTGCTGCAGGAGAACCCTAACCCTAGCCGGCCGCAAACGTTAGAATATTATACAATCTTTTGTTGACTGCAGATTTTAGACGGTCACTTGGAAGACCTAGAATCAGGGATATGGGATCCATTTCTATATCAATGTGAAAAATTCTCTCCATTTCACTTAATAATAATAATGTCAACCCAATATCTTTGAAGTTTATGACAAGACCAGAAACAGTGAGTTAAAGTTCCCACATCAGTTTTACACTTGAGACACAAAGAGGAAAGAGAGCGGTTGAAGAGGTGCCTGCAGTGAGGTGATATATGAAGTCTGTGTAAAATGTTAAGTTGTATTTCTCTTGTCCGAGTGCATTGCAGCAACTTTTGATCAAAAACTGATTATTTATGTAAAACTGCGAGAAAAGAAAATGAAATGAAATGAAATGAAAAACAGTTTTAGCGAAGCAGCAAACAAATGAACATCAGAGAAGAACAAACTCAGAGCTCAGCAGTTCCTCCTCTATAAACCGCCAGCAGGTGGCGCTACAGTCACAGGTTCCATCACCTCGGACACTTCTGGCTTCTTCTTTGGTTTCTGGATCATTTCAGGCTGTTCATGTTTATCTATGAGACGCTTTGTTTAAGGGTCAATGACCTGATGTAACCCCAGTGTCAGCTAACCTCTGATTATATACAGGAAAACAAATGAGAACTAAAATGTTGAATACCTATAATCCACTTTTAGCAAGACAACACATTATTTTTTTTTTTAAGTATATTTTTTGGGCTTTTTTTGCCTTTAATGTTCAGGTTAGTAGAGATAGACAGGTTAGTAGAGATAGACAGGTTAGTAGAGATAGACAGGTTAGTAGAGATAGAGATAGACAGGTTAGTAGAGATAGACAGGTTAGAGATAGACAGGTTAGTAGAGATAGACAGGTTAGTAGAGATAGACAGGTTAGTAGAGATAGACAGGTTAGTAGAGATAGACAGGAAACAGGAGGCAGAGAGGGGGGGGGGGGGGTGACATGCAGGATAAGACCACTCAGTGCAACCCTAACCCTCTTCACATGAGGCCACCCACTGAGCTAAACTCAACCTACAACACATTATTATGTAACAAATTTTACATAATTGGTCAAAACTTATTTAGAATAAATGTTTTTAGGATCTGAGCTGCTTAATGTTGACAAAATGCCTTAAAATTTACCGTATTTTTCGGACTATAAGAAGCATTACGCAAAAACGTTTGTCAGATAAATCGAACTTTATTCATCTTCAGTGTCTGAGTGTAACAGCTGGGCGATGCCCGGATCCCTCTCATCATTATCCGAGTCAGTCTCGTTGCTGTTACCGGTACTTGGCTGTGGTTCAGTGATGATTCCGGCCTTCATGAAAGCTCGGACGACACTTGAGACTGATACCTTAGCCCAGGCATCCACGATCCATTGGCAGATAGTGGCGTAACTCGCCCGGCGTTGCCTCCCTGTCATCCACTGCTCCCACGCAGCTTGCAATTTAACTTTGAACTGACTACGGCAGCCGTAATGCGTAATTTTGACAGATTTTTGAGTGTCGTGTAGCACATAAAATCGGTTCGAGGTCAGTAAGCACAGCCAGAATTAATATATAAGGTTCACTGTCGATTTTTGTGAAAATTAAATGATTTTAAGTGCGCCTTATAGTCCGAAAAATACGGTAAATGTAGAAATACTCCAAATGTCTCTCTTTTCATTTGATGTTTTAAATGAAGTCATTATTAGTATAAGTCCACTTAAACACACTGTAGCTGATCACATATTTAATATCTATCATTCTTTTGTGGTTACACCATTTGACATTTTCAGGAGCATTCAGTCTTTTGGTATAAAATGGGTCAAATGTCATTTCAAATCTCTCTTATTGATCTTTTTTTAATATATTGATTATATTGAACTGGGCGTAACCTCCATGATGTCTTGCTGCGGAGTTCAGTCTGAATTTATCTATAAAACCAACAAAAATACTAAATGTACATTTTAACAAACCTGATGCCTTCCTTCCTTCCTTCCTCCTTTTCTTCCTTCTGCCCCCTTCCATCCTTCCCTCCTCCCTTCCTCCCTCCCTACCTTCTTTCCCTCCTCCCTTCCTTCCTTCCTTCCTTCCTTCCTGCCTTCCTCCTTTCCTTCCTTCTGCCCCCTTCCATCCTTCCCTCCTCCCTTCCTTCCACCCTTCCTTCTTTCCCTCCTCCCTTCCTTCCTTCCTTCCTCCATCTCTTCCATCCTTCCCTGCTTCCTCCCTTCTTCCCTGCTTCCTCCCTTCTTCCCTCCCTTCCTTCCTTCTTCCCTCCCTTCCTTCCTTCCTCCCTTCCATCCTTCCTTCCTTCCTCCATCTCTTCCATATCCTTCCCTCCTTCCTCCTTCCCTTCCTTCCTTCTTCCCTCCCTTCCCTCCCTTCCTTCCTTCCTCCCTTCCATCCTTCCTTCCTTCCTCCATCTCTTCCATATCCTTCCCTCCTTCCTCCTTCCCTTCCTTCCTTCCCCCCTCCCTTCCCTCCTTCCTCCCTCCCTTCCTTCCTTCCTTCCTCCCTTCCATCCTTCCTTCCTTCCTTCATCTCTTCCATATCCTTCCCTCCTTCCTCCTTCCCTTCCTTCCTTCTTCCCTCCCTTCCCTCCTTCCTTCCTCCCTTCCTCCCTTCCTTCCTTCCTTCATTGAACTGGGCGTAACCTCCATGATGTCTTGCTGCGGAGTTCAGTCTGAATTTATCTAGAAAACCAACAAAAATACTAAATGTACATTTTAACAAACCTGATGCTGCTTTTAAATCTAGTTTAACTGATTTATGAATTCATCATCTTACCAACCCTTATTATCACTGACTCATGAATATGATTCTTTCATGGCTGTTATTTTGGAGCTTTAAGTGGTAGTTGTTTGTTTTGTCCACCAGATGGCGCCATGTAGCTGATGTTTTTTATGGGAGAACACGATGCAGAGTGTGTCCTGCTTTTTCTGTATTATGAAGACTTGAAACAGAAACAAGCAAATAAAGAGAGATAGAACGGATCAATCGCTGTGGAAGGGAATCTGTTTCTAACCCAGTAAGAATCAAACATGAAGCATTAAACTCAGAAGCAGCGTCAGTAATAATAAGAGTTGGTGAGATGATGAATTCATAAATCAGTTAAACTAGTTTTAAAAGCAGCATCAGGTTTATTAAAATGTACATTTAGTATTTTTGTTGGTTTTCTAGATAAATTCAGACTGAACTCCGCAGCAAGACATCATGGAGGTTACGCCCAGTTCAATGAAGGAAGGAAGGAAGGGAGGAAGGGAGGGAGGAAGGAGGGAAGGGAGGGAAGAAGGAAGGAAGGGAAGGAGGAAGGAGGGAAGGATATGGAAGAGATGGAGGAAGGAAGGAAGGATGGAAGAAGGAAGGAAGGGAGGGAAGAAGGGAGGAAGCAGGGAAGCATGGAAGGGGGCAGAAGGAAGGAAAGGAGGAAGGAAGGAAGGAAGGAAGGAAGGAAGGAAGGCATCAGGTTTGTTAAAATGTACATTTAGTATTTTTGTGTTGTTTCTGTCCCGGTTCGGTCCAGTCCTCTGTGGTGTTTCTGTCCCGGTTCGGTCCAGTCCTCTGTGGTGTTTCTGTCCCGGTTCGGTCCAGTCCTCTGTGTTGTATCTGTCCCGGTTCGGTCCAGTCCTCTGTGTTGTATCTGTCTCGGTTCGGTCCAGTCCTCTGTGTTGTATCTGTCTCGGTTCGGTCCAGTCCTCTGTGTTGTATCTGTCCCGGTTCGGTCCTGTCCTCTGTGTTGTTTCTGTCCTGGTTCAGTCCAGTCCTCTGTGTTGTTTCTGTCCCGGTTCGGTCCAGTCCTCTGTGTTGTATCTGTCCCGGTTCGGTCCAGTCCTCTGTGTTGTATCTGTCCCGGTTCGGTCCAGTCCTCTGTGGTGTTTGGGTTCATTCTTCTTCATGTGACTGGTTCTGTCTCCTCCTCACAGACTTGTCAGGGAAGCAGTTCTCTTTTACCGATGATCCCAAAGGTGTCAACGTTCCCCACGTTACTCTTCACATCAACACGGACTCCATCCCAAAGATGACCGTCTGCCTCCGGTTCTTCTCTCAGCTGCAGAGGACGCAGGGACTCTTTTCTTTGGCCACCAGAGACCACCAAAACGCTGTGATGCTGATGAAGTACGATAAGGGAACATACAAGGTCCACGTTGGCAGCCATACGTACGACTTCCAGGATCTACCGACCCACCTGCTGGACTGGAACTCGGTCTGCTGGACCTGGGACTCCGGTACCGGGCTGACCCAGCTGTGGCTGAACGGACTGCGTACCTCCCAGAAGCTGCTGGGACTGAACTACAGCGTGAGCGGGGACATGAGCGTCATCGTTGGTCAGGAGCAAGATGAATTTCAAGGTGGTTACAAGCAGGATGACTCGTTTGAAGGAGACATCACAGACCTTCACATGTGGAGCCACATCGTGTCTGCGTGTGACCTCCGGACCTACATGAACCAGGGCTCCATCGATCCGGGGAACCTTCTCAACTGGAACAACCTGAGCTATAAGATCTCAGGGAACGTCTACATCCAGGACAGCGACTTTAAAGAACCCGTCTGTTGAAGTTCAGAGTGGACTCAAACGGTTTTCACTCATTTTTACTTTCTTACTTGATTTCAGTCAGTTTGCTTTAATAATGAAAATGATCGTTAGTTACGCCTCTAATCAGGATCTTTTTCTAGATTCACTTCTGAATGAAACACTTCCTCAGACTCTCAGAGTTCAGCAGATGATTTAAAGATGGAGACCAACTTTAATTTACCAATTAAATTCTACTGAAACGAGTCAATCTGTGCTCTAAAATCTTTGCTGTACAAAATTTAAAATGGAGGAAATACAGATGGGTTGACATGTGAGCTGTGGCTGGCGCTCTGAGGGGGGAGGGGGGGGGGGGGTTCTTCCTGTTAGAAGATGTTCTCCCACTCTGAGTCTGAGCTGTGACTAGCTAACATTGACTAGCTAACATTATGATTGTTGTGATTCTTCTCTTCACTGCGGATTAAACTGCAGCGTTCTGTAACGAGTAAATAAATAAAAACTGAACAAAACGACCGTGTGAACATTTTCTTTCTCCCTGCAGCTGATGTTAGCGGTCGCTAGCTGGTTGGTGGATTTATTGGGTTATTATAATATGAAGTCAATAAATCCTGTTCAGACTGATTCACCACGCTGGGAATAAAGACCTTCACAGGTAATCTGGGCCTGGAGACGTCCGGATGATTCCAGTCCCACTCTGAGTCTGGTTCTGAGGGTTCTTCCTATTAAAAGATGTTCTCCCACTCTGAGTCTGGTTCTGAGGGTTCTTCCTGTTAAAAGATGTTCTCCCACTCTGAGTCTGGTTCTGAGGGTTCTTCCTGTTAAAAGATGTTCTCCCACTCTGAGTCTGGTTCTGAGGGTTCTTCCTGTTAAAAGATGTTCTCCCACTCTGAGTCTGGTTCTGAGGGTTCTTCCTGTTAAAAGATGTTCTCCCACTCTGAGTCTGGTTCTGAGGGTTCTTCCTGTTAAAAGATGTTCTCCCACTCTGAGTCTGGTTCTGAGGGTTCTTCCTGTTAAAAGATGTCCTCCCACTCTGAGTCTGGTTCTGAGGGTTCTTCCTGTTAAAAGATGTTCTCCCACTCTGAGTCTGGTTCTGAGGGTTCTTCCTGTTAAAAGATGTTCTCCCACTCTGAGTCTGGTTCTGAGGGTTCTTCCTGTTAAAAGATGTTCTCCCACTCTGAGTCTGGTTCTGAGGGTTCTTCCTGTTAAAAGATGTTCTCCCACTCTGAGTCTGGTTCTGAGGGTTCTTCCTGTTAACCCTGTTCCCCGGTAGACACTCCTCCGTTCTCCGTAGAGACTCCTCCTCTCCCCGGTAGAGACTCCTCCTCTCCCCGGTAAAGACTCCTCTTTTCCCCGGTAAAGACTCCTCCTCTCCCCGGTAAAGACTCCTCCTCTCCCCGGTAGAGACTCCTCCTCTCCCCGGTAAAGACTCCTCTCCCCGGTAGAGACTCCTCCTCTGTTCCCGGTAAAGACTCCTCCTCTGTTCCCGGTAAAGACTCCTCCTCTCCCGGGTAAAGACTCCTCCTCTCCCCGGTAAAGACTCCTCCTCTCCCCGGTAAAGACTCCTCTGTTCCCGGTAAAGACTCCTCCTCTAACCGGTAGAGACTCCTCCTCTCCCCGGTAGAGACTCCTCTGTTCCCCAGTAAAGACTCCTCCTCTCCCAGGTAAAGACTCCTCCTCTCCCCGGTAGAGACTCCTCCTCTCCCCGGTAAAGACTCCTCCTCTACCCGGTAGAGACTCCTCCTCTCCCCGGTAAAGACTCCTCCTCTACCCGATAGAGACTCCTCTGTTCCCCGTTAGAGACTCCTCCTCTCCCCGGTAAAGACTCCTCTGTTCCCCGGTAAAGACTCCTCCTCTACCCGATAGAGACTCCTCCTCTCCCCGGTAAAGACTCCTCTGTTCCCCGGTAAAGACTCCTCCTCTCCCCGGTAGAGACTCCTCTGTTCCCCGGTAAAGACTCCTCCTCTCCCCGGTAGAGACTCCTCCTCTCCCCGGTAAAGACTCCTCCTCTAACCGGTAAAGACTCCTCCTCTCCCCGGTAGAGACTCCTCCTCTCCCCGGTAAAGACTCCTTCTCTCCCCGGTAGAGACTCCTCCTCTCCCCGGTAAAGACTCCTCCTCTCCCCGGTAGAGAGTCCTCTGTTCCCCGGTAAAGACTCCTCCTCTCCCCGGTAAAGACTCCTTCTCTCCCCGGTAGAGACTCCTCCTCTCCCCGGTAGAGACTCCTCCTCTCCCCAGTAAAGACTCCTCCTCTCCCCGGTAAAGACTCCTCCTCTCCCCGGTAAAGACTCCTCCTCTCCCCGGTAGAGACTCCTCTGTTCCCCGGCAGTCTGCAGCTGGAGGTCCGACCCGCGGAGCTCTTGCAGCCGACCTCCGGTGCTCTCTGAGCGGACACATCACCGTGAATCTGCCGGTGTGAGTTAAACTTTTTGAGACTTAATTAAAGTTTGTGTGATGCTTCATATTTAAATCTGAGACTCTGACTGAAGCTTTCTGCTCCAAACTGTGTTTAATATGTTAAATATGTTAAATATGTTAAATATTAAGTGTAAAGTCTGATTAACTGATGTTTAAACGCCGCAGATTCACCAGATCAGGCGGCACAGTTTTCAAATTTCACCGTCATGAAGCGATTTTTAATTAATTATTTATTTGCCGATTTAAGCATAAAAATGTGAGCTTTAAGAAGATATTTAAATATTTATTGTAGATTGAGTCTGTCTTCAGTAAAGAGCAGAGAGACATGTTGAATGCAGAGAGTTTTAAAGGGAGTCTGGTGCAGCTGTGAAATAAACAGTTTTTATTGAAGTTTGTGTGACGATGAAACTTCATGTGAAGATTTAAAGCTTCGCTGCTGATTAAACTGAAACACTGACTGAAGCTTTCTGCTCCAAACTGTGTTAAATATGTAAAATATTTTAAATATATTGTTTAATATGTTAAATAGCAGTAAATCAAACTGCTGTTTAAACGGCGCAGATTCACCAGAACAGGCAACACATACT
This sequence comes from Scomber japonicus, assembly GCF_027409825.1. Lineage (NCBI taxonomy): Eukaryota > Metazoa > Chordata > Actinopteri > Scombriformes > Scombridae > Scomber > Scomber japonicus. Next base: position 622,894 of record NC_070594.1, on the reverse strand, counting down.
TTACAAACAGCTCACATTTCACGGTCATTTAAAGTGTTTTAATTATTTCTTTATTTTCCGATTCAAGCAAAAATAATCTGAGCTTTAAGAAGATGTTTAAATATTTATTGTAGGTTGAGTTTGTCTTTACTAAAGAGCAGAGAGATGTTAAATGCAGAGAGTTTTAAAGGGAGTCTGGTGCAGCTGGGTGGACCTGAGTCACAGAAACAGTGATTGTTCCTCCTCATGCTTCACTGCTACACACACACACACACACACACACACACACACACACACACACACACACACACAGACACAGACACATACACATACACATACACATACACATACACACACACACACACACACACACACACACACACACACACAGACAGCTGACTCAGAGAACAATCACAGTCTCTGTCACACTGATTATCATTATCATCAGTTTCCTTGTTTTTTAAAAATTCTTCTTCAGCAATTTTTTTTTTTTTAACTCATGTTTTATTAGTTTTCACATTTAACATACTAATACTACTAATACTACTTTAATACGTACATACAGAACACAGTGTCAGAAGGGTTACTACGAGTCAGGACTTTTAAAGATAGTCCATTTCCTCCATCTGGTTTCCCATATTGTTTGTTGGAGTCTTATATTATATGTAAGTCTCTCCATAACGCACATCTCGTCAACTATCCCCATCCAGTTCTCCAACGTCAGGGGGGGGGTGTGGGGGGGGGGGGGTTCTTGTTATGGCTTTTTTTGAAGCTTGCCAGTAAAATCTTGATCTTGTTGCGGTCCTCATCTGGAATGTTTGTTTGAGTTGTAAATCCAAAATAAAGTGCCATGCATGTTTTAGGCGTCTCATAGCCCAAAATGTCTTTCAACCCCTCCCGCACACATCTCATAGCCCAAAATGTCTTTCAACCCCTCCCGCACACATCTCATAGCCCAAAATGTCTTTCAACCCCTCCCACACACATCTTCCCAAAATCTCGTCTTCTTCAGCAGTTCAAACATAAATATGAGATGTATTTAAACAGTAGTAGTGTTAACCCTTTATAGGACACTCATTGAAAGGAAGGGAGGAAGGAAGGAAGGAAGGATGGAAGGAAGGATGAAAGGAAGGAAGGAGGGAGGAAGGAAAAGAAGGAAGGACGGAGGAAAGAAGGAAGGAAGGAAGGTAGGGGGGCGGAAAGAAGGGAGAGAAGGAGGGAGGGAGGAAGGGAAGGAAGGGAGGAAAGGAAGGAAGAAGAAAGGGGGATGGAAGAAGGGAAGAAAGAAGAAAGGGGGATGGAGGAAGGAAAGAAGGAAGGGAGGAGAGAAGGAGGGAGGGAGGAAGAACAGATGGAAGGAAAGAAGGAAGGAAGGGAGGAGAGAAGGAGGGAGGGAGGGAGGAAGGACAGATGGAAGGAAGGACGGAGGAAATAAGGAACGAGGGAGGGAGAAAGAAAAAGAGGAAGGGAAGAAAGAAGGCAGGGAGGAAGGAAGGAAGGAAGGAAGGAAGGAAGGAAGGATATTTTGGGATATTTACAGAAATGACCAAATATATTTATTTGCCCAATAAAGGGTTAATCTCATGGGTTAGGGTTAGGGAGGGAGGGAGGGAGGGAGGGAGGGAGGGAGGTTTCCATGGGGACGGTCGGGACGTGACCCCACCAACTTTTCAGGAGGCCCAAATTGTCCCCTTAACAACTTTTAAACTTTAACCTTATTCACATTATCTCTGGAGTGCAGTTATAGAGGTCTTTTAGATTGTCTTCCCAGATTCTGCAAAGACAGACTTGACCCGACGGTTACTGAGTGAGTGATTAGCATTATGTTCAGAGTCTCATTTGGCTGATAACCAAACCAACGCCCGCCGAGGCATGGGATGATAACCGGGTTCAAGGTTCACCACCAAATGTTCTGTCATAGCGTTCCTCAGGTATGAGCTGTTCTTAGTCTGGTCAGAGACAGGAAGTGCTGGTCAAAGACAGGAAGTGCTGGTCAAAGACAGGAAGTGCTGGTCAGAGACAGGAAGTGCTGGTCAAAGACAGGAAGTGCTGGTCAGAGACAGGAGGTGCTGGTCAAAGACAGGAAGTGCAGGTCAGAGATAGGAAGTGCTGGTCAAAGACAGGAAGTGCTGGTCAGAGACAGGAAGTGCAGGTTAAAGACAGGAAGTGCTGGTCAGAGACAGGAAGTGCTGGTCAAAGACAGGAAGTGCTGGTCAAAGACAGGAAGTGCTGGTCAAAGACAGGAAGTGCTGGTCAGGAATCCCTCAGGTGGAGCAGCTGCAGCGTAGAGTATCACAACCCCTCACACTGTCATTACAGATTCAGGTTAAATTAACATGTCTGTCTTTATTCTTCTTTCTTTTAGGAACATTTTAGATCTGGAATCACAATACCTCCATACCATGAAACCATGAAACCATGAAACCATGATATTGTTTCTTATGGTTATCAAACCACCAGAATCTCATACCTCATACCGGCCCATGCCTATGCCTGCCCCCCCACACGCAGACGCACACTGTACAGACGAATGCAGTCCGACCAGTCCGGCAGACATGCAGGTTATGCTGCTGAGACCAAACCTGATTAATATCTGATGTTCTTACTCTATAAAAACTCCCCTGTCTTTAATTTGAGCTTTAAATCTGTTCATGAAGCTTTAAACATTTAAACCTGCAGGTAAAAAGTTACTCACTGACACACTGATCTGATGGATTATCAATAACCTGAACACACACACACACACACACACACAGACACACACACACACACACACACACAGACACACACACACACACACACACACACACACACACACACACACACACACACACACTGCTGTTATCACTTTCAGTTGATTTGATTGATTGTTTTTTTTTTTAACTCTCAGCAGGTCAAAGGTCACTCAGGATTCCTGTCGTCATGGCAACCAAAAGCAATTGGGAAGTGGTGAAAGACCGCATGACGTTGAGCCCCGTCTACGACCCCGAAGCCACGATGAAGGCGAACCTGGAGAACGCAGAACCAGAACTCTGCATCCGCCTGCTGCAGGTGTGTGTGTGTGTGTGTGTGTGTGTGTGTGTGTGTGTGTGTGTGTGTGTGTGTGTGTGTGTGTGTGTGTGTGTGTGTGTGTGTGTGTGTGTGTGTGTGTGTGTGTGTGTGTGTGTGTGTGTGTGTGTGTGTGTGTGTGTGTGTGTGTGTTACTGGTGCAATACTTATTGCCCCCCGGCTTGGTGCCTGTATGTTGGAGTTTACCCCGGTAGACGAGAGGGTAGCCTCCCTCCGCCTTCGGGTGGGGGGGCGGATCCTGACTGTTGTTTGTGCCTATGGTCCAAACAGCAGCTCAGAGTATCCAGCCTTCTTGGATTCCTTGGAGGGGGGGCTGGAGAGTCTCCCTCTGGGGATTCCCTCGTTCTGCTGGGGGACTTCAACGCTCACGTTGGCAGCGACAGTGAGACCTGGAGGGGTGTGATTGGGAGGAACGCCCCCCCCCCCCCCGATCTGAACCCGAGTGGTGTTCTGTAATTGGACTTCTGTGCTCGTTACGGATTGTCCATAACGAACACCATGTTCAAGCATAAGGGGGGGGGGGGGGGGGGGGGGTCCATATGTGCACTTGGCACCAGGACACCCTAGACCTCAGTTCCATGATTGACTTTGTAGTCGTGTCGTCGGACTTGCGGCCGCATGTCTTGGACACTCGGGTGAAGAGAGGGGCGGAGCTGTCAGCTGATCACCACCTGGTGGTGAGTTGGCTCCGATGGTGGGGGAGGATGCCGGTCAGACCTGGCAGACCCAAACGTATTGTGAGGGTCCGCTGGGAACGTCTGGCAGAGTCTCCTGTCAGAGAGAGTTTCAACTCCCACCTCCGGGAGAGCTTCGACCATGTACCGGGGGAGGCGGGGGACATTGAGTCCGAGTGGGCCATGTTCCGTGCCTCCATTGTTAAGGCGGCTGACCGGAGCTGTGGCCGCAAGGTGGTCGGTGCCTGTCGGGGCGGCAATCCCCGAACCCGCTGGTGGACACCGGCGGTGAGGGCCGTCAAGCTGAAGAAGGGGTCCTATAGGACCCCTAACCCTCCGGAGGTTAGGGTAGGGGTCCTATAGGATCTTTTTGGCCTGTGGGACTCCGGAGGCAGCAGACAGGTACCGGCAGACCAAGCGGAGTGCAGCTACGGCGGTCTGGGCTTCCCTGCTTAGGCTGCTGCCACCAGGTTAGGGTCAGAGTTCAGCTCATATTAAAGTGTATTATGTTAACCCCCCCCCCCCCCCCCCCCTCAGGTCCCCACCATGCTGAACTACTCTGGTCTGTGTCGGCGGCTGGAGAGCAGCGACCGCTCCTGGATGGAGCAGTTCCTGGAGCAGCGGGGTCTGGACCTGCTGATGGAGGCTCTGCAGAGGCTCTCAGGGAGGGAGGGGCGGAGGGATGGGGGGGGCTGTTCCCGTCTCTTGGGGGGGGAGGGGGGTGGCTCTTCCCGCCTCCCTGATGCCCTCCTGCAGCTCACCTGTGTCTGCTGCATCAGAGCCGTCATGAACTCTTCAGCTGGACTGTTCTTCATCCTGAACAACCAGGACCACGTCAGGACCCTCACACAGGGTGACCTCACACCTCTGACCTCACACCTCTGACCTCACACCTCTGACCTCACACCTCTGACCTCTGACCTCACACCTCTGACCTCACACCTCTGACCTCTGACCTCACACCTCTTGTGAAGGTTTCATGTCTCAGTTCAGGTTTCTTCTCATCAGCTGTTGCTATTTATTATACATTCAACTAGTTACTTGTGTTCCTATTGGCTGACACTGTCCCCTGTCTCCTGTCTCCTATTTCCTTTCCTCTGTCCTGTCCCCTTGTCTCCTTTCCTCTGTCCTGTCTCTTGTCCCCTGTCTCCTGTCTCCTATCTCCTTTCCTCTGTCCTGTCCCCTTGTCTCCTTTCCTCTGTCCTGTCTCTTGTCCCCTGTCTCTTGTTCCTTTGCCTCCTTTCCTCTGTCTCCTGTCTCCTTGTCTCCTGTCTCCTTTCCTTTTGTCTCCTGTCTCCTGTCCCTTTGTCTCCTTGTCTCCTCTCCTTGTCTCCTTTCCTCTGTCTCCTGTCTCCTGTCCCCTTGTCTCCTGTCTCCTGTCTCCTGTCTCCTTGTCTCCTTGTCTCCTGTCTCCAGCTGTGGACACCTCTAACATCATGGTGAAGATGCAGGTGTTTGAGCTGCTCGCTGCTCTCTCTCTGTTCCACGCTCAGGGGCGCCACCTAGCGCTGGACGCCCTCAACTACTACAAGGTACCGTTTCATTCATTAGTTTATTATATTTCATTTATTAAGTTATTATATTTTATTTATTAGTTTATTATATTTTATTTATTAGTTGTTTATTTTATTTTATTTATTAGAATATAATAGTCTCCTAACATAAAGAAACACATTTAAACCATAATAAGATGAGTTGTACAGTATATAAACATCAGAGTGACATCAGAGTGACATCAGCGTGACATCAGAGTGACATCAGCAGCACAGTATTGCGTTATTGGACAGTTACGTACAGCAGCTGCGCTAGGACAAACTACTGTTACTACACCACCTCTCCCTCTGCTGGAGCCCTGCAGTAACTACACCACCTCTCCCTCTGCTGGAGCCCTGCAGTAACTACACCACCGCTCCCTCTGCTGGAGCCCTGCAGTAACTACACCACCTCTCCCTCTGCTGGAGCCCTGCAGTAACTACACCACCTCTCCCCCTGCTGGAGCCCTGCAGTAACTACACCACCGCTCCCTCTGCTGGAGGCCTGCAGTAACTACACCACTTCTCCCTCTGCTGGAGCCCTGCAGTAACTACACCACCGCTCCCCCTGCTGGAGCCCTGCAGTAACTACACCACCGCTCCCCCTGCTGGAGCCCTGCAGTAACTACACCACCACCGCTCCCTCTGCTGGAGCCCTGCAGTAACTACACCACCACCTCTCCCTCTGCTGTAACCCTGCAGTAACTACACCACCTCTCCCTCTGCTGGAGCCCTGCAGTAACTACACCACCTCTCCCTCTGCTGGAGCCCTGCAGTAACTACACCACCTCTCCCTCTGCTGGAGGCCTGCAGTAACTACACCACCGCTCCCTCTGCTGGAGCCCTGCAGTAACTACACCACCACTCCCTCTGCTGGAGCCCTGCAGTAACTACACCACCACCGCTCCCTCTGCTGGAGGCCTGCAGTAACTACACCACCTCTCCCCCTGCTGGAGCCCTGCAGTAACTACACCACCTCTCCCCCTGCTGGAGCCCTGCAGTAACTACACCACCTCTCCCCCTGCTGGAGCCCTGCAGTAACTACACCACCTCTCCCTCTGCTGGAGCCCTGCAGTAACTACACCACCGCTCCCTCTGCTGGAGCCCTGCAGTAACTACACCACCGCTCCCTCTGCTGGAGCCCTGCAGTAACTACACCATCACTCCCTCTGCTGGAGCCCTGCAGTAACTACACCACCTCTCCCTCTGCTGGAGCCCTGCAGTAACTACACCACCGCTCCCTCTGCTGGAGCCCTGCAGTAACTACACCATCGCTCCCTCTGCTGGAGCCCTGCAGTAACTACACCACCGCTCCCTCTGCTGGAGCCCTGCAGTAACTACACCACCTCTCCCCCTGCTGGAGCCCTGCAGTAACTACACCACCTCTCCCCCTGCTGGAGCCCTGCAGTAACTACACCACCTCTCCCCCTGCTGGAGCCCTGCAGTAACTACACCACCTCTCCCCCTGCTGGAGCCCTGCAGTAACTACACCACCTCTCCCCCTGCTGGAGCCCTGCAGTAACTACACCACCTCTCCCTCTGCTGGAGCCCTGCAGTAACTACACCACCTCTCCCTCTGCTGGAGGCCTGCAGTAACTACACCACCGCTCCCTCTGCTGGAGCCCTGCAGTAACTACACCACCACTCCCTCTGCTGGAGCCCTGCAGTAACTACACCACCACCGCTCCCTCTGCTGGAGCCCTGCAGTAACTACACCACCTCTCCCCCTGCTGGAGCCCTGCAGTAACTACACCACCTCTCCCCCTGCTGGAGCCCTGCAGTAACTACACCACCACCGCTCCCTCTGCTGGAGGCCTGCAGTAACTACACCACCTCTCCCCCTGCTGGAGCCCTGCAGTAACTACACCACCTCTCCCCCTGCTGGAGCCCTGCAGTAACTACACCACCTCTCCCCCTGCTGGAGCCCTGCAGTAACTACACCACCTCTCCCCCTGCTGGAGCCCTGCAGTAACTACACCACCTCTCCCCCTGCTGGAGCCCTGCAGTAACTACACCACCTCTCCCCCTGCTGGAGCCCTGCAGTAACTACACCACCTCTCCCTCTGCTGGAGCCCTGCAGTAACTACACCACCTCTCCCTCTGCTGGAGCCCTGCAGTAACT
>NC_070594.1:600518-608018 GCF_027409825.1 Scomber japonicus | reverse complement strand
TCCTCCACCTCATCCTCCACCTCATCCTTCACCTCATCCTCCACCTCATCTTCCACCTCATCCTTCATCTCATCCTCCACCTCATCCTCATCCTCCACCTCATCCTCATCCTCATCCTCATCCTCCATCTCATCCTCATCCTCCACCTCATCCTCCACCTCATCCTCCACCTCATCCTCCACCTCATCTTTCATCTCATCCTCCACCTCATCCTCCACCTCATTCTTCACCTCATCCTCATCCTCCACCTCATCCTCCACCTCATCCTCATCCTCCACCTCATCCTCCACCTCATCCTCCACCTCATCCTCCACCTCATCCTCATCCTTCACCTCATCCTCATTCTCCACCTCATTCTCCACCTCATTCTCCACCTCATCCTCCACCTCATCCTCATCCTCCACCTCATCCTGCACCTCATCCTTCACCTCATCCTCATTCTCCACCTCATCCTCCACCTCATCCTCATCCTCCACCTCGTCCTCATTCTCCACCTCATCCTCCACCTCATCCTCATCCTCCACCTCATCCTCCACCTCATCCTCCACCTCACCCTTCACCTCATCCTTCACCTCATCATCTTCCTCTCCTCCACCTCATCCTCCACCTCATCCTCCACCTCATCCTCCACCTCATCCTCCACCTCATCCTCATCCTCCACCTCATCCTCATCCTCCACCTCATCCTCCACCTCATTCTCCACCTCATCCTCCACCTCATCCTCCACCTCATCCTCATCCTTCACCTCATCATCTTCCTCTCCTCCACCTCATCCTCCACCTCATCCTCCACCTCATCCTCATTCTCCACCTCATCCTCATCCTCCACCTCATCCTCCACCTCATTCTCCACCTCATCCTTCACCTCATCCTCCACCTCATCCTCCACCTCATCCTTCACCTCATCCTCCACCTCATCCTCCACCTCATCCTCTTCCTCTCCTCCACCTTCTAGGTGACGTAGATTCTGCCGACCGCCTGCTGGAGAGGCTCCTCCCCCCCAGGTCCATCTCAGCCAATCAGAGGATCCGAACCATCGACAGGGCGGTGCAGACTCGTCTACCTGACAGCCCTGTCGGCCAATCAGAGGCGCTTATTAAAGACGACTTGAAAAATTCTGCGTCTCAAGCTCCCCCCCCCCCTCCCCCTCCCCCTCCCCCTCCTCCTCTACCTGGTATTGTAGCCCCCCCTCCCCCTCCTCCTCTACCTGGTATGGGAGCCCCACCTCCCCCTCCTCCCCCCCCTCCTCTACCTGGTATGGGAGCCCCTCCCCCTCCTCCTCCTCTACCTGGTATGGGAGCCCCACCTCCCCCTCCTCCCCCCCCTCCTCTACCTGGTATGGGAGCCCCTCCCCCTCCTCCTCCTCTACCTGGTTTGGGAGCCCCTCCCCCTCCTCCTCCTCTACCTGGGATAGGAGTCCCTCCCCCCCCTCCCCCTCCTCTACTTGGTATGGGAGCCCCCCCTCTAAGTGACATCATCGTGGCTCAGACGGTGCAGGGTCTGGGCATCCCCGCCCCCGCTGTGAGCCCCACCCGCTGCCCCACCCTCCGCATGAAGAAGCTGAACTGGCAGAAGCTGCCGTTCAGAGCGGTGACAGGTGAGTTAGTGACAGGTGAGTCAGAGACAGGTGAGTCAGAGACAGGTGAGTCAGAGACAGGTGAGTCAGTGACAGGTGAGTCAGAGACAGGTGAGTCAGTGACAGGTGAGTCAGTGACAGGTGAGTCAGAGACAGGTGAGTCAGAGACAGGTGAGTTAGTGACAGGTGAGTTAGTGACAGGTGAGTCAGAGACAGGTGAGTTAGTGACAGGTGAGTCAGTGACAGGTGAGTCAGAGACAGGTGAGTCAGAGACAGGTGAGTTAGTGACAGGTGAGTCAGTGACAGGTGAGTCAGAGACAGGTGAGTTAGTGACAGGTGAGTCAGAGACAGGTGAGTTAGTGACAGGTGAGTTAGTGACAGGTGAGTCAGAGACAGGTGAGTTAGAGACAGGTGAGTTAGTGACAGGTGAGTCAGAGACAGGTGAGTTAGTGACAGGTGAGTTAGTGACAGGTGAGTTAGTGACAGGTGAGTCAGTGACAGGTGAGTCAGAGACAGGTGAGTTAGTGACAGGTGAGTCAGAGACAGGTGAGTTAGTGACAGGTGAGTTAGTGACAGGTGAGTCAGTGACAGGTGAGTTAGTGACAGGTGAGTTAGTGACAGGTGAGTTAGTGACAGGTGAGTCAGAGACAGGTGAGTTAGTGACAGGTGAGTCAGAGACAGGTGAGTTAGTGACAGGTGAGTTAGTGACAGGTGAGTCAGAGACAGGTGAGTCAGAGACAGGTGAGTCAGAGACAGGTGAGTTAGTGACAGGTGAGTCAGAGACAGGTGAGTCAGAGACAGGTGAGTCAGAGACAGGTGAGTCAGAGACAGGTGAGTCAGAGACAGGTGAGTTAGTGACAGGTGAGTCAGAGACAGGTGAGTTAGTGACAGGTGAGTTAGTGACAGGTGAGTCAGTGACAGGTGAGTTAGTGACAGGTGAGTCAGAGACAGGTGAGTTAGTGACAGGTGAGTTAGTGACAGGTGAGTCAGAGACAGGTGAGTTAGTGACAGGTGAGTCAGAGACAGGTGAGTCAGAGACAGGTGAGTCAGAGACAGGTGAGTTAGTGACAGGTGAGTTAGTGACAGGTGAGTCAGTGACAGGTGAGTTAGTGACAGGTGAGTCAGTGACAGGTGAGTCAGAGACAGGTGAGTCAGAGACAGGTGAGTTAGTGACAGGTGAGTCAGTGACAGGTGAGTCAGAGACAGGTGAGTCAGAGACAGGTGAGTTAGTGACAGGTGAGTCAGAGACAGGTGAGTCAGTGACAGGTGAGTCAGAGACAGGTGAGTCAGTGACAGGTGAGTTAGTGACAGGTGAGTCAGTGACAGGTGAGTCAGAGACAGGTGAGTCAGAGACAGGTGAGTTAGTGACAGGTGAGTCAGAGACAGGTGAGTCAGTGACAGGTGAGTCAGAGACAGGTGAGTTAGAGACAGGTGAGTTAGTGACAGGTGAGTCAGAGACAGATACACTAAAGTTACATCATCACCTTTCCTAACGATAATAACCCTGTGTGTGTGTGTGTGTGTGTGTGTGTGTGTGTGTGTGTGTGTGTGTGTGTGTGTGTGTGTGTGTGTGTGTGTGTGTGTGTGTGTGTGTGTGTGTGTGTGTGTGTGTGCGCGCATGTGTGTGTGTGTAGCTCAGCGCTCTCTGTGGACATCAGCGTCCTCAGACTCGGTGGAACCAGACTACTCCAGGATCGAGCAGCTCTTCAGTCTCCCTCAAACTGAGACCAAGACCAGAACCAGGACCGAGCCCAAAGAGGTCGGCTCTCTTCCTGTTTCACAATAAAAGCCTTTCAGCATAATCTCATCCATTCTGAGCTTTTACTGTGAAACTTCAGCAGGAAGTGTCTCTGATAGTGACTCTGGTCTCTGCAGGTCTCCTTCATCGACACCAAGAAAAGCCTCAACCTCAACATCTTCCTCAAGCAGTTCAAATGGTGACCTCACCTGTCTCACCTGTCTCACCTGTCTCACCTCTCACCTGTCTCACCTGTCTCACCTGTCTCACCTCTCACCTGTCTCACCTGTCACCTGTCTCACCTGTCTCACCTCTCACCTGTCTCACCTGTTACCTGTCACCTGTCTCACCTCTCACCTGTCTCACCTGTCTCACCTCTCACCTGTCTCACCTGTCTCACCTCTCACCTGTCTCACCTGTCTCACCTGTCTCACCTCTCACCTGTCTCACCTGTTACCTGTCTCACCTGTCTCATCTCTCACCTGTCTCACCTCTCACCTGTCTCACCTCTCACCTGTCTCACCTGTCACCTGTCTCACCTCTCACCTGTCTCACCTCTCACCTGTCACCTGTCTCACCTCTATCACCTGTCTCACCTCTATCACCTGTCTCACCTGTCTCACCTCTCACCTGTCTCACCTCTCACCTGTCACCTGTCTCACCTGTCTCACCTCTCACCTGTCTCACCTGTCTCACCTGTTACCTGTCTCACCTCTCACCTGTCTCACCTGTCTCACCTGTTACCTGTCTCACCTCTCACCTGTCTCAACTCTATCACCTGTCATCTGTCTCACCTGTCTCACTGGTCCCTCACCTGTCTCACCTCTCTCACATGTCTCACATGTCTCACCTGTCTCACCTGTCACCTGTCTCACCTCTCACCTGTCTCACCTCTCACCTCTATCATCTGTCGCACCTCTCACCTGTCTCGCCTGTCTCACTGGTCCCTCACCTGTCTCACCTCTCACCTGTCTCACCTCTATCACCTGTCGCACCTCTCACCTGTCTCACCTGTCTCACCTCTCACCTCTATCACCTGTCGCACCTCTCACCTGTCTCACCTCTCACCTGTCACCTGTCACCTGTCTCACCTCTCACCTGTCTCACCTGTCTCACTGGTCTCTCACCTGTCTCACCTGTCTCACTGGTCCCTCACCTGTCTCACCGGTCTCTCACCTGTCTCACCTGTCTCACTGGTCCCTCACCTGTCTCACCTCTCTTACCTGTCTCACCTGTCTCACTGGTCCCTCACCTGTCTCACCTCTCACCGGTCTCACTGGTCTCTCACCTGTCTCACCTCTCTCACCTGTTTCACCTGTCTCACTGGTCCCTCACCTGTCTCACCTGTCTCACTGGTCCCTCACCTGTCTCACCTCTATCACCTGTCTCACCTCTATCACCTGTCTCACCTGTCACCTGTCTCACCTGTCACCTGTATCACCTGTCTCACCTCTCTTACCTGTCTCACCTCTATCACCTGTCTCACCTGTCACCTGTATCACCTGTATCACCTGTCTCATATGTCTCATATGTCTCACCTGTCTCACCTGTCTTACCTCTCTCACCTGTCTCACCTGTCTCACCTGTCTCACCTGTCTCACCTCTGTCACAAGTCTCACATGTCTCACCTGTCTCACCTGTCTCACCTGTCTCACCTCTTACCTGTCTGTCTCTCCTGCAGTTCCCATGAGGACTTTGTGTCTCTGATCCGGAGTGGAGACAGATCCAAGTTTGATGTGGAGGTCCTGAAACAGCTGATCCACCTGCTGCCTGAGAAGCATGAGGTCAGAGGTCACGGTCTGTCCCTCACCTGTCCCTCACCTGTCCCTCACCTGTCTCACCTGTCCGTCACCTGTCTCACCTGTCCGTCACCTGTCTCACCTGACCCTCACCTGTCCCTCACCTGTGTCACCTGTCCCTCACCTGTCTCACCTGTCCCTCACCTGTCTCACCTGTCCCTCACCTGTCCCTCACCTGTGTCACCTGTCTCACCTGTCCCTCACCTGTCCCTCACCTGTCCCTCACCTGTCTCACCTGTCTCACCTGTCCTTCACCTGTCTGTGTTGCCCTCACCTGTCCTTCCTCAGGTAGAGAACCTGAAGTCCCACCAAGCAGAAAGGGACAAGTTGGCGTCAGTGGATCGGTTCTACCTGCTACTGCTGGACGTCCCCAGGTAGGAGACCTGTAGCTCAGACTCACCTGTAGCTCAGACCCACCTGTAGCTCAGACTCACCTGTAGCTCGGACTCACCTGTAGCTCAGACTCACCTGTAGCTCGGACTCACCTGTAGCTCAGACTCACCTGTTAATCAGACTCACCTGTAGCTCAGACTCACCTGTAGACTCACCTGTAGCTCAGACTCACCTGTAGCTCAGACTCACCTGTAGCTCGGACTCACCTGTAGCTCGGACTCACCTGTGGCTCAGACTCACCTGTAGCTCAGACTCACCTGTAGCTCAGACTCACCTGTAGCTCAGACTCACCTGTAGGTCAGACTCACCTGTAGCTCAGACTCACCTGTAGCTCGGACTCACCTGTGGCTCAGACTCACCTGTAGCTCAGACTCACCTGTAGCTCAGACTCACCTGTAGCTCAGACTCACCTGTAGGTCAGACTCACCTGTAGCTCGGACTCACCTGTAGCTCGGACTCACCTGTGGCTCAGACTCACCTGTAGCTCAGACTCACCTGTAGCTCAGACTCACCTGTAGCTCAGACTCACCTGTGGTTCAGACTCACCTGTAGCTCAGACTCACCTGTAGCTCAGACTCACCTGTAGCTCAGACTCACCTGTAGACTCACCTGTGGCTCAGACTCACCTGTAGCTCAGACTCACCTGTAGCTCAGACTCACCTGTAGCTCAGACTCACCTGTGGCTCAGACTCACCTGTAGCTCAGACTCACCTGTGGCTCAGACTCACCTGTAGCTCAGACTCACCTGTGCTGTGTTTCAGTTACTCTCTGAGGATCGAGTGCATGCTGCAGTGTGAGGAGAGCAGCAGTTTGTTTGAGACTCTGAAACCTAAAGCTGAGCTGCTGGACCGGGCCTGCCAGAGTGTGTATACACACTACTACACACTATACACAATATACACACTACTACACACTATACACATCTGTATATACACTACTACACACTATATACACTCTACACTCACTACAACCCACAAATACACACTATACACATCTGTATACACACTATAATGTTGTGTGTTGTTGTGTGTGTTGTGTGTTATTGTGTGTTGTTGTGTGTTGTGTATTATTGTGTGTGTTGTGTGTTGTTGTGTATTATTGTGTGTGTTGTGTGTTGTTGTGTATTATTGTGTGTGCAGGTGTGAGGGAGAGCACTCGGCTGCCGAGCTTCTGTAAACTCATCCTGGATGTTGGAAACTTTCTCAACTATGTGAGAAACACACACACACACACACACACACACACACACATGTACACTACACACCTGTACACTACACACCTGTACACACTACACACCTGTACACTACACACACTACACACCTGTACACTACACACACCTACACACACCTACACACACTACACACCTGTACACTACACACCTGTACAGTACACACACCTGTATGATGTCATGTGACCTGTATGATGTCATGTGAGCTGCAGTGATGTCATGTGACCTGTATGATGTCATGTGAGCTGTATGATGTCATCGTGTGTTTCAGGGCTCCCACACAGGGAACGCTGAGGGGTTTAAGATCAGCACTCTGCTCAAACTGACAGAAACCAAAGCAAACCAGTCCAGAGTCACCCTGCTGCACCACATACTGGAGGTAAGCCCCCCCCCCCAACACCCTGCTGCACCACATCCTGGAGGTAAGCCCCCCCCCCCCCCCCCCAACACCCTGCTGCACCACATCCTGGAGGTAACTCCCAGGATGCATGTCTGTCTCTGTGTGTGTGTGTGTGTGTGTGTGTGTGTGTGTTTGTGTGTGTGTGTGACAGGAAGTGGAGCAGAACCATCCTGACCTTCTGAACCTGCCTGATGACCTGGAGATCTGTGAGAGAGCTGCTGGGTGAGAACTCAGTTATTATTTCACTGCTAGAGTTCTTATTAACTGTCATAACCTGTGTGTGTGTGTGTGTGTGTGTGTGTGTGTGTGTGTGTGTGTGTGTGTGTGTGTGTGTGTGTGTGTGTGTGTGTGTGTGTGTGTGTGTGTG
>NC_070594.1:540518-598018 GCF_027409825.1 Scomber japonicus | reverse complement strand
AACACTAAGAGGAAGGAAGGAAGGGAGGGACAAAGGGAGCAAGGAAAGGAAACACTAAGAGGGAATCTGATGCTAAAAACACTGTAAATGTGTCAGGAAGGAAGGAAGGAAGGGAGGGACATAGGGAGGAAGGAAGGAAAGGAGGAAGGAAGGAAGGAAGGAAAGGAGGAAGGAAGGAAGGAAGGAAGGAAAGGAGGAAGGAAGGAAAGAAGGAAGGAAGGGAGGAAGGAAGGAAGGAAGGAAGGAAGGGAGGAAGGAAGGGAGGAAGGAAGGGAAACACTAAGAGGATATGACTAACTCACACTGCTATAGTTACTATGGTTACTATAATAACACACTGCTATAGTTACTATGGTTACTACAATAACTCACACTGCTATAGTTACTATGGTTACTATAATAACTTACACTGCTATAGTTGCTATGGTTACTATGGTAACTATAATAACTCACACTGCTATGGTTACTATGGTTACTATAATAACTCACACTGCTATAGTTACTATGGTTACTATGGTTACTATAGTAACTCACACTGCTATAGTTACTATGGTTACTATAATAACTCACACTGCTATAGTTACTATGGTTACTATGGTTACTATAATAACTCACATTACTATAGTTACTATGGTTACTATAATAACTCACACTGCTATAGTTACTATGGTTACTATAATAACTGTCTTGAAATGTAAAATAACAGGATTTTAAACATGCAATTCAAAAGGCCATTAATCGTGATTAACTATGGAAACTCTGAGATTAATCTCGATTAAAAAAATTAATCGTTTGACAACCCTAGTATAAATATATAAATGTAACTTCATTTATTCATGTGAACCTGCTGCTGCTTTAAACTGTGAACTGACCTTTAACTGTTTGATGAGTCTGCAGATGAACTTTTCTTTATGATCCACGTTCACATGAAGCCGTGTCAATGATTCTGATCCGATTGATGATTGATCAGGAGAACGAGAGCAGGAGGAAACGGGAGGAGGAGAGCAGGAGGAAGCAGGAGGAGAAACGACGGCGAGGAGACATCAAGACCGGTGAGTCTAACTCTGTCAGTCCACCTTAAATCTCTGCTAGCTTCATTTAAAGACGCCAAAGCTGTCAGTCCACCTTAAATCTCTGCTAGCTTCATTTAAAGACGCCAAAGCTGTCGGTCCACCTTAAATCTCTGCTAGCTTCATTTAAAGACGCCAAAGCTGTCAGTCCACCTTAAATCTCTGCTAGCTTCATTTAAAGACGCCAAAGCTGTCAGTCCACCTTAAATCTCTGCTAGCTTCATTTAAAGACTCCAAAGCTGTCGGTCCACCTTAAATCTCTGCTAGCTTCATTTAAAGACTCCAAAGCTGTCGGTCCACCTTAAATCTCTGCTAGCTTCATTTAAAGACTTCAAAGCTGTCAGTCCACCTTAAATCTCTGCTAGCTTCATTTAAAGACTCCAAAGCTGTCGGTCCACCTTAAATCAGTTGATCCTGAGAGACCCCGTCTGCCCTGAACCTTTTTAATTTTACCTTTAAAAAGACAAATATTTGATTAGTTTGACTCATTAACATGAAGAATGGGGCCAGACAAAAGGTAGCTCAGAAAACTCCAATGACGAGCAAGACAATTGGTTTTTCGTGTCCCTTGCCCGGACGCGGGTCACCGGGCCCCCCCCCTGGAGCCAGGCCTGGGGGTGGGGCTCTGAGGCGAGCGCTTGGTGGCCGGGCCTTCGCCCATGGGGCCCGGCCGGGCACAGCCCAAAGAAGGGACATGGGACCCCGCTCCCACAGACCCACCACCAGTGAGGGGCCAAGAGGAACGGCCCCCCCGATCTGAACCCGAGCGGTGTTCTGTTATTGGACTTCTGTGCTCGTCACAGATTGTCCATAACGAACACCGTGTTCAAGCATAAGGAGGGGGGGGGGGGCCATATGTGCACTTGGCACCAGGACACCCTAGGCCGCAGTTCCATGATTGACTTTGTAGTCGTGTGGTCGGACTTGCGGCCGCATGTCTTGGACACTCGGGTGAAGAGAGGGGTGGAGCTGTCAGCTGATCACCACCTGGTGGTGAGTTGGCTCCGATGGTGGGGGGGGGGGATGCCGGGCAGACCTGGCAGACCCAAACGTATTGTGAGGGTCTGCTGGGAACGTCTGGCAGAGTCTCCTGTCAGAGACAGTTTCAACTCCCACCTCCGGCAGAGCTTGGACCACGTACCGGGGGAGGCGGGGGACATTGAGTCCGAGTGGGCCATGTTCCGTGCCTCCATTGTTAAGGCGGCCGACCGGAGCTGTGGCCGCAAGGTGGTCGGTGCCTGTCGTGGCGGCAATCCCCGAACCCGCTGGTGGACACCGGCGGTGAGGGATGCCGTCAAGCTGAAGAAGGAGTCCTATAGGACCTTTTTGGCCTGTAGGACTCCGGAGGCAGCAGACAGGTACCGGCAGACCAAGCGGAGTGCAGCTACGGCGGTCGCTGAGGCAAAAACCCGGACATGGGAGGAGTTCGGTGAGGCCATGGAGAACGACTTCTGGACGGCTTCGAAGAGATTCTGGACCACCATCCGGCGTCGCAGGAGGGGGAAGCAGTGCGCCGTCAACACTGTGTACGGTGGGGACGGTGCGCTGCTGACCTCGACTCAGGACGTTGTGGATCGGTGGAAGGAATACTTCGAAGACCTCCTCAATCCCACCGACACGCCTTCCAGTAAGGAAGCAGGGCCGGGGGACTCGGGTGTGGGCTCTCCTATCTCTGGGGTGGAGGTCGCCGAGGTGGTCAAAAAGCTCCTCGGTGGGAGGGCCCCGGGGGTGGATGAGATCCGCCCCGAGTTCCTCAAGGCCCTGGATGTTGTGGGGCTGTCATGGTTGACACGACTCTGCAGCATCGCGTGGACATCGGGGGCAGTGCCTCTGGATTGGCAGACTGGGGTGGTGGTCCCTCTTTTTAAGAAGGGGGACCGGAGGGTGTGTTCCAACTACAGGGGAATCACACTCCTCAGCCTCCCTGGTAAGGTCTATTCGGGGGTGCTGGAGAGGAGGGTCCGTCGGATAGTCGAACCTCGGATTCAGGAGGAGCAGTGTGGTTTTCGTCCGGGCCGTGGAACAGTGGACCAGCTCTACACCCTCTGCAGGATCCTTGAGGGTGCATGGGGCCCAACCAGTCCACATGTGTTTTGTGGACTTGGAGAAGGCATTCGACCGTGTCCCTCGGGGAGTCCTGTGGGGGTTCTCCGGAAATACGGGGTATCGAACCCCCTGATACGGGCCGTCCGTTCCCTGTATGACCGGTGTCAGAGCTTGGTCCACATTGCCGGTAATAAGTCGGACTTGTTTCCGGTGGGGGTTGGACTCCGCCAGGGCTGCCCTTTGTCACCGATCCTGTTCATAATTTTTATGGACAGGATTTCTAGGCGCAGCCAGGGTGTGGAGGGGGTCCGGTTTGGTGACCTCAGGATTGGGTCACTGCTTTTTGCAGATGATGTGGTCCTGTTGGCTTCATCAGACCGTGACCTCCAACTCTCACTGGATCGGTTCGCAGCCGAGTGTGAAGCGGCCGGGATGAGAACCAGCACCTCCAAATCCGAGGCCATGGTCCTCAACCGGAAAAGGGTGGAGTGCACTCTCCGGGTCGGGGATGAGATCCTGCCCCAAGTGGAGGAGTTCAAGTACCTCGGGGTCTTGTTCACAGTGAGGGAAGGATGGAGCGTGAGACCGACAGGCGGATCAGTGCGGCGTCTGCAGTAATGCGGACTCTGCACAGATCCGTCGTGGTGAAGAGAGAGCTGAGCCGAAAGGCAAAGCTCTGGATTTACCAGTCGGTCTTGGTTCCTACCCTCACCTCTGGTCATGAGCTTTGGGTTCCTACCCTCACCTCTGGTCATGAGCTTTGGGTCGTGACCCAAAGAACAAGATGGCGGGTACAAGCGGCTGAAATGAGCTTCCTCCGTAGGCTGGCTGGGCTCTCCCTTAGAGATAGGGTGAGAAGCTCAGTTATCCGGGAGGAGCTCGGAGTAGACCCGCTGCTCCTCCGCGTTGAGAGGAGCCAGATGAGGAGGCTCGGGCATCTAGTCAGGATGCCTCCCGGACGCCTCCCTGGTGAGGTGTTCAGGGCCCGTCCCACCGGTAGGAGACCCAGGACACGCTGGAGAGACTATGTCTCTCGGCTGGCCTGGGAACGCCTCGGGATCCCCCGGGAAGAGCTGGACGAAGTGGCTGGGGAGAGGGAAGTCTGGGCTTCCTGCTTAGGCTGCTGCCCCCGAGACCCGACCAGGATAAGAGGAAGAAGACGGATGGAACATGAAGAATGATTAAACTAGTCTGACTTCCTGTCTGACTTCCTGTCTGACTTCCTGTCTGACTTCCTGTCTGACTTCCTGTCTGACTTCCTGTCTGACTTCCTGTCTGACTTCCTGTCTGACTTCCTGTCTGACTTCCTGTCTGACTTCCTGTCTGACTTCCTGTCTGACTTCCTGTCTGACTTCCTGTTGTCTCTGCAGTCAGGAAGGCCGTCTCCTCCCAGGACGACGGTTGCATCATCGACAACCTGCTGGCTGAGATCAGGAAAGGCTACAACCTGAAGAAGACCCGGACCCGGTCTCAGAAAGGCCGCCTGCCCCCTGCTGGCAGGACGGGGGACGGCACGCATCACGGTGAGGACTTCCTGTTCCCTAAAGACTTCCTGTTTGTGTCAGCTGAACCCTAACGACTTCCTGTTTGTGTCTAACGACTTCCTGTTTCCGTCCTCAGATCATCACGTCAAGATCGAACGGTCGCTGGCTTTTGACCAACCGGACCCGGACCAGTCCCCTAAAGACCAGGACCAGGACCAGTCCCCTAAAGACCAGGACCAGTCCCCTAAAGACCAGGACCAGGACCAGTCCCCTAAAGACCAGGACCAGGACCAGACCCCTAAAGATCAGGACCAGTCCCCTAAAGACCAGGACCAAACCCCTAAAGATCAGGACCAGGACAAGGACCAGACCCCTAAAGACCAGGACCAGGACCAGTCCCCTAAAGACCAGGACCAGACCCCTACAGACCAGGACCAGTCCCCTAAAGACCAGGACCAGTCCCCTAAAGACCAGAACCAGGACCAGTCCCCTAAAGACCAGGACCAGTCCCCTAAAGATCAGGACCAGACCCCTAAAGACCAGGACCAGGACCAGGACCAGTCCCCTAAAGACCAGACCCAGACCCCTAAAGACCAGGACCAGGACCAGACCCCTAAAGACCAGGACCAGGACCAGACCCCTAAAGACCAGGACCAGACCCCTAAAGACCAGGACCAGGACCAGACCCCTAAAGACCAGGACCAGATCGCTAAAGACCAGGACCAGGACCAGACCCCTAAAGACCAGGACCAGGACCAGACCCCTAAAGACCAGGACCAGACCCCTAAAGGCCAGGACCAGTCCCCTAAAGATCAGGACCAGACCCCTAAAGGCCAGGACCAGGACCAGACCCCTAAAGACCAGGACCAGACCCCTAAAGACCAGGACCAGACCCCTAAAGGCCAGGACCAGGACCAGACCCCTAAAGACCAAGACCAGACCCCTAAAGACCAGGACCAGACCCCTAAAGACCAGGACCAGGACCCAGGCTCCTTTGAGGAGATCACATCGTTAGAAGTGAGGGAAGGTCTGGGTCCAGGTCCGGGTCCTGGTCCGGGTCCTGGTCCTGGTCCTGGTCCTGGTCCTGGATCACCAGGTACCAGCTGCTGTTTCACACCTTGATGTGTCTCTGATAAAGATGTAAAAATGGGGGGGAGGGGTAGTTGGGGGGAGGGGGGTCAGCTGACTGGTGGGGTGGGGGGGGTAGTGGGGAGGGGGTCAGCTGACTGGTGGTGGGGGGGGAAGTCGGGAGGGGGTCAGCTGACCGGTGGGGGGGAGGGTAGTGGGGAGGGGGTCAGCTGACAGTTGGTTGGGGTGGGGGGGTAGTGGGGTGGGGGGGTCAGCTGACTGTTTGTTTGGGGGGGGGGGGGGGGGGTTAGGGTTTCATGTTTGATCAGCTGATGAACTTTGAGCTGAGATGTGATTGGCTGGACGCTGAGTAGCCGACCAATCAGAGCGTGTGTTTGTGTGCAGGTGACCGTGGAGGCAGGAAGAAGGGCTGCGTGTCGCACTGAGGTCACTCACCTCCTGACCTTTGACCTCTGAGGAGGAAGAGCACTGGTTACCACGGCAACAGCATCCAAAGACTCCATGTTTTTATTTCATAACCATTAAAATCATTTATAAACTTCTGTTTGTTTGAATGTTACCATGGCAACAGCATCACTAGGGTGTGTGTGTGTGTGTGTGTGTGTGTGTGTGTGTGTGTGTGTGTGATCAGACTGAATCAATGAATCTGATTACTGATCATATTTCACTTCAATCAATCATCACGTGTTGCTGTGTGAGAGCTGAGGTGACGTCATCCCAAACCGGAGCATCCCCTCGTGCGGCGACGGGCCGCCGGATCACGTGACTCCGCGAGCGGGGCTGAGATAGTGATGATATGGATATTGATTATTATTATTATTAATTGTGTGTGTGTGTGTGTGTTTTACATCAGCTGTGGGTCTGTCAAATTAGCGTCACACACTCGGAAACGATCAGACCTTCACAATAAAAGCACAACCGTCAGTGGTTCAGTGTGACGTCATGATGTGGCCTCAACAGCTGACAGCGCGTTATTATCTGCTGCTCACACACACACACACACACACACACACCGGAGGGTTATTGATCAGGGAGTTATTGATCAGAGGTTTCAGGCTCTCGGGTTTTATGCTGAGGCTTTTATTTTGAAGGCTGTACTTCCGGTGTCGTCTCTAACCTGGTGCGTGTTGACGCAGCGGGTGGCAGCTGGTGCGTCAGGAGGAGACAGAGATGCCATAACAGCATCCTCACCGAGACACCGACCCACCGACCTACCGACCGGCCCACCGGCTCGCCCCTCCGGTCCGGTCATCTCCACCGGGACGTCTCTCATGCTCTGTCCGCCTCGCAGCGCGTCAGTCCGGGGTTTAATCGGCGGAGAGCGGCGGAGGTAAGCTGCAGGAGGAGGGCAGGGCGTGGAGGAGGGGAGCGGGGAGAGGTCTGTCTGTCTGTCCGGTTCTCCGTCAGCATGTCTCATTCTGTCTGTCTGCACCCCCCCCCCCCCTCCCCCAACACACCTCACCCCCCCTCCCGGTTTCATTCTCCGGTACCGGCTTCTCTCCGCCTCTGCAGGCCTGAGCGGTTTCCAGCTGTCCGGCCTGCAGAGGCGGAGGAGAGGAGGAGGAGGAGGAGGAGGCCCGCTGGATGAGACTGATGGTCCCCAGCATCCTGTGTGTATGTGTTATCCCGGGTGTGGCTCGTTTCAGGTGATGATGATGATGATGATGATGATGGTGATGGTGATGATGGTGATGATGATGATAATGGTGATGGTGATGATGATGGTGATGATGATGATGATGAGGATGAGGATGGTGGTGATGGTGATGATGAAGGTGATGATGATGGTTATGGTGATGATGGTGATGATGGTGATGGTGATGGTGATGATGGTGGTGGTGATGATGATGAAGGTGATGATGATGGTTATGGTGATGATGGTGATGATGGTTATGGTGATGGTGATGATGGTGGTGGTGATGATGAAGATGGTGGTGATGATGGTGATGATGGTGGTGATGGTGATGGTGATGATGGTGGTGGTGATGATGAAGATGGTGGTGATGATGGTGATGGTGATGATGATGGTGGTGATGATGATGAAGATGAGGATGAGGATGGTGGTGAAGGTGATGATGATGATGATGATGATGGTTATGGTGATGATGGTGATGATGATGATAGTGGTTAGGGTGATGATGATGATGATGAGGATGGTGGTGTTGGTGATGATGAAGGTGATGAAGATGGTTATGGTGATGATGGTGATGATGGTGATGGTGATGGTGATGATGGTGGTGGTGATGATGATGAAGGTGATGATGATGGTTATGGTGATGATGGTGATGATGGTTATGGTGATGATGATGATGGTGAGGATGATGGTGAGGATGGTGATGATGATGAGGATGAGGATGGTGGTGATGAAGGTGATGAAGGTGATGATGATGATGATGATGATGGTGGTGATGATGAAGATGGTGATGATGGTGATGATGGTGATGGTGATGATGATGGCGGTGATGATGATGAAGATGAGGATGGTGGTGATGGTGATGATGGTGATGATGGTGATGGTGGTGGTGGTGATGATGGTGATGATGGTGATGATGGTGATGGTGATGATGGTGATGATGGTGATGGTGGTGGTGGTGATGATGGTGATGATGGTGATGATGGTGATGGTGATGATGATGGCGGTGATGATGATGAAGATGAGGATGGTGGTGATGGTGATGATGAAGGTGATGATGATGGTGGTGATGATGATGAAGGTGATGATGATGATGATGATGATGGTTATGGTGATGATGGTGATGATGATGATGGTGATGATGATGATAATGGTGAGGATGATGGTGATGATGGTGATGATGATGAGGATGAGGATGGTGGTGATGAAGGTGATGAAGGTGATGATGATGATGATGATGATGGTGGTGATGATGGTGATGGTGGTGATGGTGATGATGATGATGATGATGGTGATGATGGTGGTGATGATGATGAAGGTGATGATGATGATGATGATGATGGTGGTGATGGTGGTGATGGTGATGATGATGATGGTGATGATGGTGATGATGGTGGTGATGATGATGGTGATGGTGGTGATGATGGTGGTGGTGGTGATGGTGATGATGATGATGATGGTGATGATGGTGGTGATGGTGATGATGGTGATGATGATGATGATGATGGTGATGATGATGGTGATGATGGTGGTGGTGATGATGATGGTGATGATGATGATGATGGTGATGATGGTGATGGTGATGATGATGGTGATGATGGTGGTGATGGTGGTGATGATGATGATGATGGTGGTGGTGATGGTGATGATGGTGATGATGGTGATGGTGATGTCACTGGTTGACCCGCTCCTCGGACACTTCCTGTCAGAATAAATTGGCCAGATGATTTTTACTTTTAGCTTTAATCTCTGTTTTAAAGGATATCGTGTGTGTGTGTGTGTGTGTGCATGTGCCTGTGTGGAGTACGGCCATTTTTTCTCTCTCACTTCCTGTCTGGACTCCGTTTCCCAGGATGCTCTGGGGTTTCCCAGCAGGCCAGTGAAGATGAGTGTGACATCATGGTTCCTGGTGAGCAGCTCAGGGACGCGGCATCGCCTCCCCAAAGAGATGATCTTTGTGGGCCGGGAGGACTGTGAGCTGATGCTGCAGGTGAGAGCTGCATCACCCACTATGACTTCACTATGACATCACTGTGACTTCACTATGACATCACTATGGCCTCACTATGACCTCACTATGACATCACTATGGCCTCACTATGGCCTCACTGTGACTTCACTATGACCTCACTATGGCCTCGCTATGACATCACTATGGCCTCACTATGACATCACTATTCCTCACTATGACCCCACTATGACATCACTATGACCTCACTATGACATCACTATGGCCTCACTATGACCTCACTATGGCCTCACTATGGCATCACTATGGCCTCACTATGACCTCACTATGGTCTCACTATGACATCACTATTCCTCACTATGACATCACTATGGCCTCACTATGGCCTCACTATGGCATCACTATGGCCTCACTGTGACTTCACTATGACCTCACTATGACATCACTATGGCCTCACTATGACCTCACTATAACCTCACTATGACCTCACTATGACATCACTATGGCCTCACTATGACCTCACTATGACCTCACTATGACCTCACTATGGCCTCACTATGACATCACTATGGCCTCACTATGGCCTCACTATGACCTCACTATGGCCTCACTATGGCATCACTATGGCCTCACTATGGCCTCACTATGACCTCACTATGGCCTCACTATGACATCACTATGACCTCACTATGGCCTCACTATGGCATCACTATGGCCTCACTATGACCTCACTATGGCCTCACTATGGCCTTACTATGACCTCAGTATGACATCACTATGACCTCAGCATGACATCACTATGGCCTCACTATGACCTCACTATTGCCTCACTATGACATCACTATGGCCTCACTATGACCTCACTATTGCCTCACTATGACATCACTATGGCCTCACTATGACCTCACTATGGCCTCACTATGACCTCACTATTGCCTCAGTATGACATCACTATGACCTCACTATGACCTCACTATGGCCTCACTATGACATCACATGCCTCAGTAATAATTAGTTAATATCAGAGAAGGTTGTTATAATGTTGTGTGTGTGTGTGTGTGTGTTATAATGTTGTGTGTGTGTGTGTGTGTGTGTGTGTGTGTTATAATGTGTTGTGTGTTGTGTGTGTGTGTGTGTGTTATAATGTGTGTGTGTGTGTTGTGCGTGTGTGTCAGTCTCGCAGTGTGGACAAACAGCACGCTGTCATCAACTACAACCAAACGACTGATGAACACCTCGTCAAAGACCTGGGCAGCCTGAACGGGGTCAGACTCACTTATATGTGTTTTATATACTATAATAATGTTAATATATATTTTAATAATGTTAATATATATTTTAATAATATTCTAACTAACAAACGTTCACGATGTTTTTGTTTCAGACGTTTGTGAACGACCTGAGAATCCCCGATCAGACGTACATCACCCTGAAAGTGTCTGACATCATCCGCTTCGGATACGATATCCTCACCTGTGTGTGTGTGTGTGTTAGTGTGTGTTAGTGTGTGTGTGTGTGTGTTAGTGTGTTAGTGTGTTAGTGTGTGTTAGTGTGTGTGTGTGTGTGTTAGTGTGTTAGTGTGTTAGTGTGTGTTAGTGTGTGTGTGTGTGTGTGTGTGTGTGTGTGTGTGTGTGTTAGTGTGTTAGTGTGTGTTAGTGTGTGTGTGTGTGTGTGTGTGTGTGTGTGTGTGTGTGTTAGTGTGTGTTAGTGTGTGTTAGTGTGTGTGTGTGTGTGTGTGTGTGTGTGTGTGTGTTAGTGTTTTTTATTGTTCTTAACTGCGTCTTCACATTCTCATGTCTACGTTCTGGAGAAAAGTCAACACAAAGTCCCAGAGGAGGCGCTGAAGGTCAGTGTGTGTGTGCGTTTTTCTATCCTGGTGGGGACCGACTCCTGGTTTCCATGGTAACGAGCATTGGAATCAATAGCAAACAGCCTCCTGATAGGCCCGGTCCCCACAAGGTTGGTTTTCCTGACTGTGTGTGAACCCCAGAGGTCACACACGGTACTGCAGTGTGGGGACCTTTTCCTGACAAAGTGTGTAAGTGTGTATATTAGCATGTTAGCTTCGTATTAGCATATTAGCTTAGCGATTAGCCCCCTGGGTTTCAATCCAACATTTGTTCAAATACTGAATATGAATTGTACTGTGGCTAACAGTGATGTCAACTGTATGCTAATAGATGTTAGCATTACGGGTCCCAACGAGGGGGGCAAAAAGTGGTACTGATGATGATGATGCTCAGGTGCATCATGGGAAATGTAGGCTGAAGTGTTTGTGCACTGAAAGTCAGGAGATATTTTAATTAATTAATGCTTTTGGGGTTTCCATGTTGGCTTGTTAATAGAAGTGCTGGAGATGAAAGACATGAGACACAGAAATATGATTGTTTGTTTTGAGTTCATGTGACTGAAATAAATATGCAGCTCAGAATCAGTTTAAATGTCTCAGTGGGTTGGGGTTAGGTTGGGGTTGGGGTCAGGTTGGGGTTAGGTTAGGGTTAGGTTGGGGTTAGGTTAGTAGAAGGGTTAGGTTGGGGTTAGGTTGGGGTCAGGTTGGGGTTAGGTTGGGGTCAGGTTAGGGTCAGGTTGGGGTTAGGTTGGGGTTAGGTTGGGGTCAGGTTGGGGTGAGGTTGGGGTTAGGTTGGGGTTAGGTTGGGGTTAGGTTGGGGTGAGGTTGGGGTTAGGTTGGGGTTAGGTTGGGGTTAGGTTAGGGTTAGGTTGGGGTTAGGTTGGGGTGAGGTTGGGGTCAGGTTAGGGTCAGGTTAGGGTCAGGTTGGGGTCAGGTTGGGGTTAGGTTGGGGTTAGGTTGGGGTCAGGTTGGGGTGAGGTTGGGGTTAGGTTGGGGTTAGGTTGGGGTCAGGTTGGGGTTGGTTAGGGTTAGGTTGGGGTGAGGTTGGGGTCAGGTTGGGGTTAGGTTGGGGTTAGGTTGGGGTTAGGTTGGGGTCAGGTTGGGGTTAGGTTGGGGTTAGGTTGGGGTCAGGTTGGGGTGAGGTTGGGGTTAGGTTGGGGTCAGGTTGGGGTTAGGTTGGGGTTAGGTTGGGGTTGGGGTTAGGTTGGGGTTAGGTTGGGGTGAGGTTGGGGTTAGGTTAGGTTAGGTTAGGTTGGGGTTGGGGTTGGGGTTAGGTTGGGGTTAGGTTGGGGTTAGGTTGGGGTTAGGGTTAGGGTTGGGGTAGGTTGGGGTCAGGTTGGGGTTAGGTTGGGGTTAGGTTGGGGTCAGGTCTGAACTGTCAGTGAGTGTAAACATCCTGTTTGTGTTCCAGCATGAGAAATACAGCAGTCAGCTGCAGATGAGTCTGAAAGCTTCAGAGGGAAAAAGAGCCGAGCTGGAGGAGCGAAGCCGAGCCGACAAAAGCCCCAGCGCCAAGACACAGGGTACGAAGTACTGCAAGTTATACTGCAAGTTATACTGCAAGTTATACTACAAGTTATACTGCAAGTTATACTGCAAGTTATACTACATGTTATACTACAAGTTAAACAGGGTATATAATAAATCCTAAACATTATACTGTAAAAAACGTACCAAACTTCCAGTAAACCATGTTGAATTCTTCATATTCTCCTTAAATGAAAGGAATGAGTCAGAATATGAACAGTGTGTTATCTGAAGTTTATCATTAAGCTCTAAGCAGCAGCAGATGGTTTGTACATGCTGCCGTGGTAACGTGTGTTGGTCTGTTAGTGGCAGAGACTCCGGTGAGTCGGCCCACGCCTCTCTACGGTCAGCCGTCCTGGTGGGGAGAGGAGGATTATGGGAATAAAGTCCAGACCAGCGATGAGCATCATGCAGGTAAAAGCTTCTGTTGCTGCTTCCTCTTCATGTCTATCATTTATCTCTATCTCATCATCATCACTTTTTATTTATTTCAATCCTCAGAAAACACACTGAAGGAGAATCGTTTAAACTTTGGACTGAGCGTGGTCGACTGTATATCTTTATTATGTGGGATACACTATTATTATTATTGGTATATTATATTATTTGTTAATTCTTATCAAACATTTGTTTTTTTTTTAATGATCTTTTAAGTCACAGGTATTAACATCCTCAGGTACAATAACACAGAGGTGTATGAGGGTAAATCTAATGTCTATGTAATCGTTGTTTGTCACAGTCCTGAATCTGAAGTGCTTGTTCTGGTTTGACATGAATGTTACAGTTTAGTACTCAGACACTTGACAGATACAGTCACTGATAAATCAATAAACATTTGTAGATATTCCTTCAATTCATGATCTCAATGAAATCTTTGTGTTTTCATCAGAGGTGCAGAGAGACGCCTCGTCTGTGGATCCGGATCTTAGCGGATCTCTGTCAGACTCGCAGCCAAAGACCTTCCCTTCGTACCACCGTGAGCCCAGCTACTTCGAGATCCCCACCAAGGACTTCCAGCACCCCAAAACGTTAGGGGCGGAGCTCCAGGAGATCCCCACCAAGGACACGGACACGGCCCCCGCCCCTCCCTCCCCCCCCACCCCGACCCCGCCCGTCGTCCAGAGCCACGCCTCCTTCACCATCGAGTTTGACGACTGCATGCCCGGCAAGATCAAGATCAAAGATCACGTGACCAAGTTCTCCACCCGCCAGAGGAAGCAGCATGCTCCGCCCACCAAGGGCACCACGGCCACGCCCACCGAGATGATGTCAGCAGAGAGCAAGGTGGCTGATTGGCTGGTCCACAGTGATGTCAGCATGATGAGGAGGCGTCCGATGTGTGAAGATGTTTACAGCACCAAGAGTGACCTCGCTATGAACATCAAGACACTCAAAGGTCAGAGTCTGTGTCATTAAAGGATCATTCAGCTGTTTTTCATTAAAGTTCATTTTAATATTTCCCTGCTGGTCACATAATAATGTCCATCCGTACTGGTTTTTAGCCACAAATTTCTGACTAAATGTCCATTAAATCGCCAGCGAATGAATCCTAATATTTTGTCCTAAAGCTAAACATCAAACCACTTCATGTTCAATCTGATTAATGGAGGTTTTTATTCTTGTCGTCAGGGCACCACCATGAGGACGGGACCCAGAGTGACTCAGAGGACCCTGTGCTTAAAGGAAGGAGGAGTAAATCCCACCACTCTGTCCACTCTCAACAGTCCATCCAATCAGAGCAGTCAGAGTCGTCGCAGCAAACTGTCCAATCAGTGCAGTCCATCCATTGCCAGCCGGCCGCTCCAATGCCAGTGCAGTACTCTCCACCCAGACCGGCCCCAGCCTCACCTGTGGCCCCAGAGCGGCCCCTGTCCCAGAGCCCTCCTCAGGCTCAGTCCCCTACCACAGAAACGCCCAAGCAGGGGCCACCTGAGCACCTCACCCAGCAGGCCTTCATCATCGAGTTCTTTGATGATAACCCCCGCAAGAAGCGCTCGCAGTCCTTCACGCACAACCCCGCCCACGCTGACTCCTACTCCGCCCTCAAAGCTAAGCTGGAGCGAAGGAAAGGTGGCGAGAGGCCAGCATCGGTGCACGGGAACATCCCTCCCACCCAGCAGGTGACGGTTCCTCTGAAGGGTCAGGGCCACGGTGGCCCCCAAAGGTCGAGCTCTCTTAAGAGGGAAAAGACGGAAGGGGAGGCAGCCTCATCTGGCTCCTCCTCTCGCTCCTCTTCAGGCATCGTCATAAGACCCTTTGGCAGCGTCGGAAAGAAGTCGAAGCTTGCCCAGGAGTTTGCTGTTGAATTTCTGAAGGATTCTGGTCAAAAAGACAACTCCCCAACGAGGGACAGGACATCCCCTCCACCAATGTCTGCGCCACCAGTGATGGTGTCACCTCCAAATGTAGGAATTCCCTCCCCACAAGAACCTCCAGCTCCTTCTGCAGTTTCCTACCCATCCTCTCCCTTACAATCCCATCCAAAAACCCATCCAATGTCAAAGTCCACGATCCCCACCAGCAGTCCTGGCCACACTGCCTCTCCGGTCCACTCCACAGGACCCAACCTAATGTCCCCCATACTGACCCTGGGTGTCCGTGGAGGAGACCCCAAAGGTTCTCCGAGGATGGTGAGGAATGAGGAGGATGACAGCCTGAGTGATGCCGGGACCTACACCATCGAGACAGAGTCACAGGACAAAGAGGTGGAGGAAGCTCGCAACATGATCGATCAGGTGAACTCGCAGTGACAAAAACTTAGATCCTCAGTGTCTTTACTAACTGCAGATGCATGGTTTCTTCTGTGGAGCAGCATTCATGGTTCTTACTGATAGAAAAAATAGAGACAAGTGCAACTCACTGAAAAATGATTCAAATCAGTGAATAGAAAACGACGAGTAAAATAGCACTTGACAAGTTTTCTCAGTATGGTGATACTTCAGTTGAAGCTGTGGGCATGACACTACTCAATCTGCTTGTACTGTGTAGTTATTCATGTTGCATCCAGCAAGCTGATACAGAAACAACAAAAACAAACATCTCTTGAGAGTTTCTTTGTAGGGAACCTGAGAGACTTAATGTGTTATATCCCAACATTTGACCTACTTAGAGCTGAATCTTCCCCAACTCTGTCTGTGATGACATTGTCGATACAAAAACAATGTTCCACAGCTGAGAACTGGAACTATTTTAATGTGAGACGGGGTTACCTAGGCAGTGTTTTAAACTGCTTTGGGGATGCATGAAACCTCTTGTCCTTCTTGCTCCTTCCTGTTGTGGTGGTCCTGCCCCCCTCTTCATGCATGCCCTGTGCTCTGACAGGTGTTTGGTGTCCTCGACTCTCCAGAGTACAGTGGTGTGAACACAGGAGTGTATAGGCCTGTAATAAATGATGGCAAAGATGAGCAAGCTAACCTGCCTAGCACTGTGGACCCGTTGCATGGCTTTATCCCAGCTGCTCTCTGCGGCTCCCCAACAGGCCCCATACAGGTAAAAACCAATGCAAGACTGAATCAGAACCTGGAAAACCTGTGTAGCATGTTTTGATCCCAGTGCATGCAGACTAGTGTTGTTATTCCTTCAGTTTCTCCTGTTGCATATTTTACTCGGGTCTTGTTGGACTTTAGTCTTCTTTATTACAATCTGTTCATGTTGTTCATCAGGTCTTTGTATGTTCCAGGTTCCTCCTCATGCAGCAGGTCTGGAAGGACCTAAATGGGTTTCCCGTTGGGCCAGTCTGGCAGACAGCTATGCTGAACCGGGTTCCACTCCACCGCAGGGGGAATGTCTCGAAGGTGCTTTTGAAAATCTGAATTTGATGTGTTTAGAACTTTATATCAACCCTGCATACTTCCATGTGGTAGTAATATAAGCTCTATATCTGGATATGTTACCTGGATAATCACATCTGGGCCTTTGCATTTACACCTGTGGTGTCTATTAAGTGTTGCTCCTCATTGGAGTCTTAAGGCCAATTCATGCTTTCCACATTCAGTGTGTGTATAGTTTTGGATTGTGGTTCCATTCATTCTACAATCAGAGACACGTTTCACATGTTCACAAGTAAACAAAGTAAAGTCTAGTCTATGAAAGTTACAATCTGCTGTCCAGTGTTTCTCTGATCAGCCTTTAAATGTAATGTAATGTAATGTAATAATATGTTTCTCCAGCTGGACTCACTGGCTTGTATTAAACCTGTAGTGTGAATGAATGCACACTGCGTATTCTCCACAGGCAGGACATACGTACCAGAGACTAACGCCAGCCAAGCTTCTGGTTAACTCTCTGTTCACTTGAATGGAGATAAAATAATTGAATTGTGAAGCTCTTCTAGACTTTCCAAATGTTATCGGAACAAACAATATCTACAATACAATAATTACGACATGAAATTGTGATAGGGAAAAAAGTAATTTTGCACATGTGGAGTGTTTTTGTAATTACTGTAGTTTCACTGACAGAAGTGGGAGACAAAATGTCTGCACCCCCGCTGTACACCGGTGATTTCCTGTATGCTGCTGAACAAGAAGAAAAAGTGGAAAAAAGAAAAGCGACAGCTTAATGAGGACAGGAGTATAGTGCATACGTACAGTAGATGAGACAGGCTGTGCAGTTGGCAGTGAGTACAGTTTGTGGAGTCACGCAGACATTTACAGAAGGGCCACAAACCCCCACTGGCGAAAATGAAATGTACGTCATGTAGACCATACAGATGTGGAACACATGAATTGGTCTAAAAGAGTGGAGGAAAACCAAAAATAAGTGAGAAATTGTAGAAAAGTGTGTTTCTACTCAGCAAACTGTAATATTCACACTGGCATAAGGATAGCCAGCCGTAACTGAATATATACTTCTATCTATGACAGCACCGTTTACACCTAACGCTGTTGAGACGTTGTTGAAAAATTAAAATGACTTTAATTTATTTTATAGATTTGCGCTTCATGAGCCGGTCGATGGGAAGTTACAACTACGACAACTCTGAGTCTGAGTCAAGCCACAGCTCCAGGACCAGGAGGCTGCTGCCCCAGGTGCCCCCAGAAAAGCTGGATAGCACCACCCCAAGTATCCTGATTCGCCATGAAGCTTTCCAAGGTCAGGAGCCACTGAGCAAAGCCTCTGGTACTCCCCGCCCACAGGACTCCACGCAGCGCCTGTCCGTCCAGGATGACGTAGACCCAGACAGTCTGAGTGACGCCAGCCGCTCAGATGATGGACCCATTCTGGAGAAATCAAAGAAGAATCAGGCCAGGACTGGAGCTCCTTCTCTAGGGAGCGCAGGTCCTCAGCTCAAGGGTCAAGAGAAAGTGTCTCCATCCACCAAATCAACCTCCTTCTACATTGGTTCTGAAGACAGTCCAGCCAAACCTGATCAGGCCAGGAGTCCAGTGCAGTCTGAGAGGACACGAGAACCCCCAGCAAAAACTCCCCCTACAACCGTGCTGATCCGACACCTTAGCGGGCATGAACCCAAGAGGACAGGCGTCAAACCCAACAGCTCCGCTCCAAACCTACAAACACAGGACAAGGATTCTGTCCCCACTAAAGACGGCTGCATGTCGTCCTTCGTCCGGCAGGAGAGCTTCACCAAAGACCGACCCAGTGACACCGTCCAGATGAAGAAGCTTCCCCACATCTCCAGCCAGCCATCCATCAGAGACATGGAGCAGAGGAGGGAGAACATCCAGGACACGCAGTCCTTCCTCCAGGAAACCGAGGGAACTCTGTCCTCTTTGGACACCAAGTTTCCATCTTCTGGCTCTGGTCGTAGCTCAAAGAAAGGAGGCTCCTCCAGCCACATGGACGACTCACTTTCTGGTGAGTCCGATGTGGACACAGCGAGCACCGTGAGCCAGGTGAGTAGTAAAAATGCTCCAGTCAGTTCTGTTCCTAAAAAGCGTCCAGCCATCAGCAGCCTTCAAAAGGAGAAGTCCTCCTCCAGCCCGTCAATCCAAGAAAAGGGACGGCAGCTCACTGCCCGTGAACGCCTTTCTGAGAAACGCCGAAACCAGGCGCCTGCCGATGCATTGAGCAAAGCAGAGGCAGCAAAACGCTTTCAGATGCGCCGCAGTGCAGGAAACCGTGGCTCTCTGGATCTGTCTGAAGGCCAACAGAGTTCAGCTCAACACTGGACTGAAACAACATCATCTGACCATGAAATTTCCCGTCCGTCCAGCCGTAGCAAGAAAGTCATCGCCCCTCTTCAAAAAGAAGACAATGGAAAGACGTCTAAGACAGCATCTCAGCAGGTTCTGACACGCTCCAACAGCCTGTCAGCGCCACGGCCGACCCGGGCATCAATGCTTCGACGAGCACGTCTGGGGGAAGCCTCCGATAACGAAGGTACAGAGACTGACCGGGCCTCCCAAAATTCAGACCATATCACTGCACCTCCCAAAACGTCTGCTGAAGTGAAGAAGCTCTCCAGGCTGGACATCTTGGCAATGCCAAGAAAGAGGACCGGCTCTTTCACGACTCCCAGCGACAACGAGACGTCCTCCACGAGCCGGACCGGGTTCTCCAATCGGAACTCAGAGTCTGCTGTGACCACCAGGAAGACGTCGGTGGGTGACGCCCGCCAGGCAGCTAGCAGAGGGGGCGCAGCTCCAGGGAAGCAACCGCTGACCCGTACCCGGTCCAGTGGAGCCAAGTACACCAGCACTGGTGAGTCCAGTTCCTATAATATACTGTTCTCCAGTATGTGGTTACCCTGGACCATCTCCACCATTTTGATGATTGATAGAAATATACAAGAAACTCATATTGAGAGGATGAAAGACTATTCAGAATGATTGCAGTGCCCCGTCAGTATCTGATGATGTCATCATTATAGAGTCCGATGGCTGCAGGGACAAAGGAGCTGAACCGCTCTGTCTGACAGCACAGTGAATGAGATGAGCCTCCGACTGCTCTGCTGCACTGTGAAGGTGTACAGAGTGTTTTGGGTTGTTCATTACGGCCTTTACCTTTGCACCTGTAGCCCTTTCTAACCCAGTGTCTCTAAAGCACCGGTCGGTCAGGTTTAACCTAAATATCAGAATCTGAATGATCTTTATTGGCCCAGTATGTTTGACTCCAGTTTAGTAGCTCTCAGTGTGCTCACACACAACACGACAATCTGCAAAAAAATATAGAAGGAAAAGTTGGAAAATAGAAATAAAATACGTTGTGATTTAATTTATTAACTTTTAATAAAGCTTTCAGTACTTGAGAGTTTTTGATACCAACACATTTCATTCAGGACCAGAAGAGTTTAGAGATTTAATAATCTTGAAATGTAATTCACTGTGATTCCCTCTAATGAATGTGAGGTATAGTTTTTATGCCCTGAATTTAATGTTAGTGAGGTCAGGCTTTGTTTTAGCAGCGTGTTAAATGTCTGACCTTTTTCTGTCAACTGGATCACATCAGATTTTCATCCCCGCCGAGTTACTGCTGTCGAGCCCCTGGAGTCTGCTGCTGTTACCATAGCAACATAGCTTTACAGTGTCAGCCTCCATCATCCTCATGTTTGGAATTGGGGTGTGACTGTGTCCTAATGCATTAATCAGGTCCTGACTGTAACTGAAGGCAAAGCAATATTATGACATCGTGACTTTATCAAGTGAAATTCTCTTTAGGGGCTTGAATGAGCGTATGTGACCGTTGCTATGGAGACGCCTCCATTCAGAGCAGCAACATCAGAGTTTTATCATATTCAGAATAAAACACTGCACGACAGCGGCCGCTTTTATTAAAAGTTGGTCCAAAATCCTAATGAGAATTTTTAACACCTCGATCTGAACCCTCCATCGTCTGCACAGCAACAGTCTGAAGCTTTCTGATTGGATGATTCTTACAGCAGTGCTCTCCTCTTTTTCAAAGAAGCAGCATTTATGTCACAGTGGGTTGTTGTTTGGACAGAAGATTAAGAGTTAAGGCACCTCTTCTGATCCATAAACTTCTTGAACTTCTTCTAGTCTAAATTCTGAATCTTTTTTTTTTATTTTTTTATTCTTTATTTAGGTATGGCAGTACATGTCACAAAGGCAAAGGCAGTACCATCTTCTCCACCATCCAACTTTTACATTTTAAGTAAATAAGCATATAAAATAGTAATTAAAAAAAAAGAAAGAAAAAAGGGAAAGAAAAAGAGAGAGAGAGAGAGAAGAAAGAAAAGAGAGATAAACCATAAAGAACTTTGTACAGTTTGGGAGAGAATGTCCTGATAGGAGGAAGTGACCAACATGATTCTTGGTTAGGTGGTGGTGGTGGTGGTGGTGGGGGGGCGGGGGTTATGGGTAGTCTTCAGCATGTATGGGAGAAGCAGAAGCAGTTCTCAGTGCATGGCAGGGGAGAGGTGGATGTGGGGGGGGGGTGGAGAGTGAGATCAGAATATTGACAGGTCGGTATCAGTGTCAATCTTCAGCCATTTAAAAAAAAAAAAAGGTGAGAGGAAAGGAGAGACAACAAAACCTAACTTCTGAATCTTAATTATTTGCAGGTTCCCGTCACAGGCAGAAGGGCTCAGACTTCTCCTCTTCCTCTGAGGAAGACTATAAGACAAGCACCAGTAATCAGAAAGCCAAACGCTCCTCCCATCCCTCCGCCCAGACGCCTCGCCACCGGACAGCCGCCACCCGCTCCAAATCGGTCTCCCTGGAGACGGAGGAAGATGAAGACCAGAACGAGGTTGACCCCTACCAGAACTGGTCCACGCACAGCGCTGAGATCGCCAAGTAAACAGCTATGAAATGTTCACACATACTGTACAAACTGCTGCTGGTTGATACTGAACCTCCACGCCCACCTGCTGTCTGTGTTTCCCTTGCAGGCTCAGTCAGGACTTGGCCAAAGATCTGGCCATCCTGGCCAAGGAAATCCACGATGTGGCCGGTGACGGAGACTCACCGAGCTCCGGCATGGGCACCACCACCTCACCCAGCTCACTGCCCAACACGCCAGCCTCCACCATCTCTGCCAGGGAGGAGGTGGGCCACGCTTCCAACCAGCAAACATCCCTCACACCATCACCACCGCCACACATACCACCACATCTAAACTGGGAACACACTACACCATTTATAACCTGGATCTTAACAGTAGTTTGTTCATAACCTGGGACTTTAAAGATGGCAGACAGGAAACAGGTCAGGTTAGTGAGGACAGTCTCTGTGCAGAAGTTTAGGATTAAAATCTCATTTATTCCACAACATGTTTAATGTTTTAATTTATTTTGTGATCTGCAGAAATCTAAATATAATCCTGAATCCTATCAGTAACTGTTTGATGCCAAGTCACCTCTTCATTCAAAAGTCTTACAGTGTGCTCCCAGTTTGAAGAGGAAGAGGTTTTTAGTTTTACCCCTCAGAGTTTTAAAACAGAAATGAGCTGGTAGGAGAAGTTTAGCGGTCCAGGTCTCAGGTTGATTGAGGAGCCTTCATCATGCTTTGGATTCTCATGATTCATTTCTCTGTTCTGCTGCACAGAGGCCATATCCATACTTACGTGGAGTTCAACCATCTCAGGTGTCTAACTCTGACTCATCACTCCTCCTGCCCTGTGATTGGTTCTCCTCCTCCACCATCACACCTCCCATCACTGATCCTAACACTCCCCTCTCACCAGTGTTGGATTGTTCTGTGGCACATTTATTCTTCTGATTCTGACATTTGTCTGGATAAGTGTCGGTTGGTCCTGTATGGAAGATTATTATTGACACACTCCTGAGTCAGCACAAAACAAATCCAGGCTGTAATCCTCTACGGCACGCCACTCTACGACTGTATTCTCCCTTTCAGTGTGGTCACGAGGGTCCATGTAGTCCCTCAGCAGACGTCTACGTGGAACACAGAAAGCAGGATTTGGCCTTAACTCTGCTTTATGTCATAGACTCTTAAAGATAGTTGTGGGTATTCCCTCTCCACTAAAGTCAAGAACTCGTCTTGGGTCGTGGAATCAGATGCTTTCAGGTCAGACGTCAGGTGATTTGTAGTCATAACAGTGATGTTATCCAGTCATATTGTTTCTTCAGGGAAATACTAGTTAAAGTGTTCCAGGAGGGCTTGAAGGAGGGAAGGTGGTCAGTGTTTCCCTGACAGTATGAGGCCTGAGCAGTTAAATATGCCACCTCATGTGTTTTTGGGGCTTTGGCGGGGTGTGTTTGTTGCATTAGGACTTTCTGTCGGCTTTGCACCTTCCACTGCTTTTGGCAGAAACATCTACTGAGAGCGGTGCTTCAGTTTCAAGTGTCGCAGCATTTTTACCGGCTGTAGGCTTTCATGTGCAAACACCTGAGTGCACACCTCACGTTGGGGATGTACTGTAATAACAACACATGTGAAGTCATACTGGATATACTCCTGGAGACTTTGGACACTCCTGTCAGAGATTGATGGTGCTTCTCCACTCTCTGGCCTCTACAATGTCTTTGGTCGTTATTATTAAATAATGTCCATGACTTAAAGCCGTGCCTTTTGATTTGAGCTCATTTGTTATGAAGTTACCCTGCATACATTCAGGGTTAGGGTTACAGTGTTTCCTGTCAAATCGACCTGTAACTGTCACTAATGTTATAATCAGCTCAGAAAAACAAAACATTGATGAGTTTTTATTTGCAGGTGTTGGTTTGATTTCTATCTTAATAATTAATGAACAATTTTACACTAAAATACACTATTTATTTCACACATTGTCAAAATCGGGGTGTGACCCCCCCCACTGGTGGTTGTGACCCCACTTTGGAAACCCCTTCCCTATTCTGTTATATCCGGTCCAGCTCTGTGCTGCAACGCTAATCTACTCACTCTGTAACTGGCTCTACCAAACCATCTCTAACCTACTCTATTTTCTATCTGACTGTGATCTACCGACACCAGCCAACCCAACT
This sequence comes from Scomber japonicus, assembly GCF_027409825.1. NCBI lineage: Eukaryota > Metazoa > Chordata > Actinopteri > Scombriformes > Scombridae > Scomber > Scomber japonicus. Next base: position 574,484 of record NC_070594.1, on the reverse strand, counting down.
CCACCTGCTATTCCTGCCTTCACCCCACCACTCTGTACTGTAGTATAATCTATAACCTACCTGACACAAACCTGCTCTGCTCGACTTTATCAGGGTTGCTTTGAATTAAAATTGGTCTCTGTTCATTTTAAGATCTTGATTTTCAGACTGATTCCTGTTCAGATTTGTTTCGTGCTCACTCTGAAGTTTTCCACCTTAGTAAACTTCCATTGTCCTGCACCTTTAATGAACTGGTTTTACTGGTTTTGGGACAGTTCATGGAGCTGTAGCTGGTGACCAGTAGGATCGTCCTGCACCTCCTCACGTCTCCCTGTGGTTGATGATGCGCTGTATCCCAGCAGTACTAAAATTCACTGCATACACTGTTGCCCCCCCCACCATCGCAGCTGCATGTTGACTTGGTGCATGCGTTCACGGAGCACCGCCATCACTGTTCAGCTGCTCACTGGCTTGATAACCAATATTCAGAGGTTGGATCACCGGAGCCAGACTCCCTGTATTCTCTTTCCAGCTGGTCCATCATATCCCTGAGGCCAGTTTAAACTACCAGAAGGTTCCGCCAGGTTCTGCTGCCGTCTCGGACCTGGACGCAAACATGAATGAGCCGGAGCCCGGTTCTAAGCAACGCCGTCCATGGAACCGTGAAGAGGTCACTGTCTAATCCCACCGAGGCTACGCTCACACTGCAGCTGCAGAGTTTTACTTCTTAATGTGACTCGTGATGTTTCTGCTCAATATGAAGTTTTCCTCTTAAACATCTGGATGAAAATAAAGTAGACTCCATTTGTTGATGATAGTGTCAGTCAGTACATGAAGTCATATTATTCATTTTTATTAATGTTGTTTAACCCTCCTGTCGTCCTCCCGGGCTTTCCGTCCTTCCTCTCTCCCTCCCTCCGTCCTACCTTACTTCTTTCTTCCGTCCTTCCTTTCCTTCCTCCCTTCCGCCCTCTCTCTTTCTCCCCCCCTCCTCTGTCATTCTTTCCATCCTTCCTCCCTACCTATTTTCCTTCCTTCCCTCCTTTTCTTCCTCCTTTCTCCCTCCCTCCTTCCTTCTTTCCTTCCTTCCCTCCTTTTCTTCCTTCCCTCCCTCTTTTCCTTCCTTGACTCGAGGACAACAGGAGGGTTAATTAATTAAAATGTAAATAGTTTTAGAATTACATTTTAGCACTAATAAATTACTAATATAAATATCTATACAGTATTTTGTAGAAGCCTCACAAACTCAGGTTTCTAGCCTCTCCTCTTGTATTAAAGACAGATGTGGATAAATGTGGATCTGTGTGGATCTTCAGGTGTGGCAATGCAGCAACAGGATAAAGTCCTGCTGGTGCCCCCTGGAGGCTGCAGAGTTCATAACAGCCACAGTATTAACAAACAACACCCAGATGATTTGTCTGTTCATTGAGTCTCTCTGATGTTGGAGGTAAACATGAAGTATGAAGTTTATCCTGCAGGTGGCGCCAGAGGACAGGTGGAGTCATTAAAGTCTTGTCTCTTTGAAGCAGGAGTGACATCATCAATCTGACCTTTAGTGTTTAAAATATCTGCTAGATGACGAGAGTGGGAGCATCATCTAACAAACAAAGTCAGACCTGAGCCTGCAGTGTGAATGAAGCCTCAACAGTTCACAATGAAACTTGACATTACTGCAACTGCTGCAGTTAGTTTTGGTGTGCTGGGAACACAGGATGTAAGCTGCTGCTCATGTTGTGCTTTCAGCTTCCTACTTGACTTCTTCTTAGTCTCTGAATAACCTCTTTCAGGTGATCCTTGACAACCTGATGCTGAACCCAGTGTCGCAGCTGTCACAGGCCATCCGCGAGAACACGGAGCAGCTGGCCGACAAGATGAAGTAAGGAAGCTATTGATTATGATTGTAGCTGTAGCATGACGTTCAGTCTCTATGTTAACATTTACTGCAGCTCTGTGGATCACACCCGGACCAGATCAGACCGGAGAACATCCTCGGCCTGTCTGGGGAATAATATGGACAGCAGTGAATGGTGCCACATTTTAACTTCATCAGACTCATGGCTGCTTAATTCATGATGTGTCTGACTTGTTAATGCTTACAGTTCATAAGTACACGACATCTAAACATGTTAAATATTTACAACACATTCAACTGTCACTTAATTTCCTTTTGTTTCCTTTTAGTTTCAGGCCGGCTGTAGTTTGTTTCCCACACAGCTGTGATGAAACACTGGAGAACAAATGCAGACACTCCACATCCTGCTGCCATTATTACATCATTTCCTTTAGTAAAACTACTAAATCAGACACAGTTCAGTTTTCTGTAGTTTGTGAATGCTGGTTTGGTCAGATAGGAACCAGAAGTGGATCAGAACTAGATTCATATGTCAGCCAATAATAATAAAGGTTCTGCCTCATCTGCATATTGTTGTGGAAATCATTTAACACTGTAATCAGATCCATTCTTTGGGTCAGTTTGAGTTCAGGTCTGAGTTCAGGTCTGGTTCTGCTGGGTTGAGGTCTGTGTGAGCTTCAGGGTTTGTACATCAGAGGTTGTTTTGACTCCATGAAGACCTCCACACTAAACCTGCAGTCGGTTCTCAGGGTTCTGTTCCAGAACAAGGCGGAGGTCTGGGAGGAGATCGAGGCCAAGATCAACGCTGAGAATGAAGTCCCCATCCTGAAAACCTCCAACAAGGTTCTTCTGCAGATTCATGGATTATTTGTTATAACACTCAGGATCTGATGTGAGCACAGCTAGACCTTTCTCTCCTGTCTCTGTTTCATGTTGCAGGAAATTACCTCGATTTTAAAGGAGCTGAGAAGAGTCCAGAGGCAGCTGGAAGGTAAATATAGATTTGCTTTGACATGTTTCATCATGTGTAGGAAGTTCTGTGACCTCATCGTCCTCGCCAACATAGCTGCAACATAAAACATTAAGATTACAAACCATGTCATTATTTCATTAGGAGCAGGGTTAGGTCTATGCTGTAGGTCAAACCGCAGTCTGTTGTGTATGTGGCATGTCGACCACCTGCACGCCACAATAAGAAATAAAATACTAATTAAATAGATTAAATATAAAAGAATAATCAGTCGTATTACTCCTGTGTTTGGTTGAAGCTCGTTGACCAGCATACAGACTGATTCTGATTAAACAGAAATAAACCATCAACAGTGTCAAAAGCTTTTGAGAGGCTGATGAACAGAGCTGATGGAGCTCATGACTTCACTGATCTGGTTCACTCTCAGCGCTCTCATAGCGTTACCTGCTACAGACACAGCTGTAGACTAGCTGCTGAACATATTTAGATATTTCCCTCAGGAGTTGGTGGAGAGTAAAAACAGCTAACAGAGGGAATATTGGACAGAAACACGATGAACTAATGACTGATAATGTTGATCAGTAACTGCTGGATGTGGAAGTAAACATCTGTTTGATAACATTTTCAACATATCAACTTATCACCAGTTAATGCAGGTTTGACCTGAAGCTGATGTACTTGGTCCAGGTGTCTACAGTAATGTCCTCTTGTTGTTGCCGTAGTGATAAACACCATCGTGGAGCCCGGCGGGAGTCTCCAGATTGCAGCTGTCGGCACGTCGGCCCCCAGTCAGACTCCTCAGGTGTCCTCAAAGGAGAAGAAACCTGCTTCCAGATCCCGTGGTGTCCCCCCAACCTCCAACGCCAATGAAAGCACCAAGAGACCACCTCGTGGACCCGACGGGGCCCACTACATGGCCTGAACAGGCCACCGTAGCACCTCTGGACAGTGACTGTGCATTCACTCCTCCTGCAGCCACACCTTCCTTCCTGTCCAGTCATCAGAGCTCAGATGTGGTTTTCTGTCTGTTGGTTCACCAGCAGGCCCTTATCATGACCAACTGCTGCTGTGCACCACTGATGATTTGATTATATATTCACATTCTGCAAAAGCTCTTTAAGCTGCATCCAGTTTGAAGTCGGTGAGGCAGCATGCACAACACGAGGGCCTGAAAGCTGCTCACAGAAATGAAATGCAGCCATGATTCATGTTATTAAACCTGTGCTGTTCCCGGTATGACACCTTCAAATGTCTGCTGTGTCAGGAACTAGGATGCAGCTACAGTTTTGATCACTGAGGTTATGGACAGGAACTGGTAAAAACTTTGTGAATCCTCTGCTGACTGGTTCAGCCCAGCAGCCTGAAGAGCATTCCTCCCATCTTTATTTATCAGATCCTGTGAAGGAGACGCTCCCCAACATGGAGATGGGGATCTGCTGCAGTGATGACAACGGTTTGCTTTCCTTTGTCTGAACACATGAAGAAATGCAGCTTCTCTGCAGGAGGCTGCAGGAGGTCTGGATGCACAGACACTGTCCAAAACTAAGTCGTCATTTATATCCGATGATTCAGTCAGTAAGAAGAAATTCATTTTGAATGGCAACGACCACTATGTAGAACTGCTTCCATATCGCACAAGCTCAACAAAACTTAGTCAAAGCTACAAAAGAAGTTTCATCTGCTCGCGCCGCAGTAGTTCGTGGATGATGTACAAACGCATATTGATAAGTTTGTGCTTTGATAATCTGTTGTTGAGTTGCATTTGAACAGATTATAGATTGTGGTTTTTTTTGCGAAGGTGGTCTCAGTTTTGATGTCTGTATTTATGAAGTGAACATCGTAGCTATCTGCCCATCAGAAGGTCCTGAGCTGCTTCGATGCTTCGGCCTTACAGACACACTCGTCCTGTAAAAGTTAAAAAGACGTAATGTTATATTTGATTGAATGTTTCTGAGTGACAGTCAGGCTGGTTTTCCTTCACATCTCGCTGTGATTGTGTGATAACTGTGAAGCTGCTTCAGGTTGGCTGTAGCTGAATGTTGAGAGTTTTCTGTCAAATGTCTGTCCAACTCAAACCAATCAGCACAATGTGAAAGACGGACTCCGCTGGTCTAACGCGGGTCCTTAAACACGCGGCCTCTCTGAATCACAGTGAATGAACCTCCAGAAACACGACAATCTGCTGTGTGATGATGAAACATGTGTTGCTTTTGTTTGTCATGTTGTTGCACTTTGGTGAACTCTGCTGCGGTCCATCTCTGGCCTGATCAGTCACATCCATCTCTAGACTTCTAACCATGAAATGTGCTTCCGTAGTTTTCTACTCATACGTTGTAAAAATCCACCAAATGTAAAATCTGTAGTCAGCACAAAGCATCAGCCACATGTTCCACAGCTGCAGTGTTACACATCATGCTGCTTCACACTTCATGTTCTCGGCCTTTGAACCAACAAACGGAGGCAGTGTGATGCTGGATGGTTCTTAGTCTTAGTTTAGTTCTGAATTTCTCCTTTTAGACCAGGGGGGTCAAACATGCGGCCCGCGGGCCAGAACCGACCCACCAAGGAGTCCAATCCGGCCCACTTTCCTTCCTGTCTTCTTTTCCCTCCATATTTCCATTCACTCTTTCTTCCTTCCATCCGTCCTCTCTCTCTTCCTTCCTTCCTTTCTTCCTTCCATCCGTCCTTTCTCTCTTCCTTCCTTCCTTCAATCTTTCCGTCCTTCCTTCCTTCCTTCGATCCTCCCTTTCTTCCTTTCATCCTTCCTTTCTTCCTTCCATCCTTCCTTACCGTCTTCTCTCCTCTTCCTTCCATCCTTCCTTCCATCGATCCTCCCTTTCTTCCTTCCTTCAATCTTTCCTTCCTTCCTTCCTTCCTTCCATCTTTCCTTACTGTCTTCTCTCCTTTTCCTTCCATCTTTCCTCGCTTCCTTCCTTCCTTCAATCTTTCCTTCCTTCCTTCCTTCCTTCCATCTTTCCTTACTGTCGTTTCTCATTTTCCTTCCATCTTTCCTCCCTTCCTTCAATCCTTCAATCCTTCCTCCCTTCCTTCATTCCTTCCTTCCTTCCTTCCTTCCTTCCATCTTTTTCTGATCCGGCCCACATCAGATTAAATTGGACTGTATGTGGCCCTTGAATGAAGATGAGTTTGACTCGTCTGTTTTAGACTAAATGAAGTTTTCACTGGAACAGACTTGAAGTGTTTATTAGCGGGTTAGTAAGTATTTACTGTCAGAGTCTAAATGTTGGAGCAGATTGTGTAAAAGATTAGCTGGATTGTTTTTGACCCTTCCTCTATAAACATATCTATACGCTCCTTTTAGTTTATTTCCACTGTTGTAGAGTTTAGAAAAGAAAAGTGCTGATCAGATGTTGACCTGTTGAGGCCACACAGAGGGTGAAGCTGAGCTGCAGTCTGAGTCCAGCAGGGTTAGGGTTGAGCTCAGCCTGGTCTGTGGTCTGCTGTGTGAACTCCTTTACTTCATCAGTGTGTGTGTTGTGTGTTTGAGCTGCTGACTGTCGTCTGTGTGTTGAGCTTAACTTTGTGTTTTATGTTGTGTGTGAAAGCAGCCGCGGCCTCGGTGTGCTGACCGCTGTACACAACACACACACACAGCCACTGAAACCATCCTGGTCTTTGTCTCGGGTCGCGTCTGGTCTCTGTGAGTCCAGCACACAGTGAAGTCCAGGACGGCCAGTCTGTGGCGGTCAGTGACTGGCTGGAGGAACAGGAAGTGCATGTTTCCTGCAGCTGGAGGCAGGTGAGAGTTTGAGGCTAGTTCACCAAATGTGCACTTTTTTAATTTGACACACACCTTGTGGAGACAGGTGCAGTTAGAGTTTTGGGGTTTTTCGTGCAGCCGTTGAGAATGTATTGATTTATGGCCTGCCCAGAACACAAACCTGATTGGCTGTTGCTGTGATGATGTAACTGCTGCTGCTACAGGTGAGTGGTCATTTGGGCTACCTGCATTTAGTGTTTTCCTTTAGTTCCAGTGCATGCACCTCTGAAACAGACGAGCTGTAGAAACAGGCTGAATAGATGAAGCAAACCAAACTGTTGTTCATGTTTACTGTGTTTCCTGTTATCCCAAAAACTTTTTTATGCATTTGATCATGTGACGGTCATGTGACGGTCATGTGACGGTGATCATGTGACGGTCATGTGACGGTCATGTGACGGTGATCATGTGACGGTCATGTGACGGTGGTCATGTGACGGTCCTGCAGCCGGCCGCTGTTTCTACTGCAGTACAACCTGCTGATTTATTTATTGACTTCAATGATTTTGATTTGCAGATATCTGGACTCTCATGTTTTCATCATTGATTACTTTGTATCACCATGTCATTTGTAATAAACTGATTTCATGCACGCTGGGGTCGTCTTTATAAAAGCTGAAGGATCTATCAGACAGTTGGTGTGTGGATGAGCAGCAGTCGTCAGTCTCACCGCCACACAAGACATCGCTTCGAGCCGCTCATTTAAAACGTGTCGGCCTATCAGATGGTTGGGATGTGGTTGCTTGGTAACGCTTTCCTTTACAGTTGCTTTCATTTAATACTAATTACTATTTCCAGAGTAAATTACAGATATTTAACAGTTACATTTAAGACATTTTAGTTTAGTTATTTAAAGCTCACTCGAGTAAGGAGGGAGGAAGGAAGGAAGGAAGGAAGCAAGGAAGCAAGGAAGAACAGTCAAAAGAGATGGGGTCAATTTGACCCGGGAGGACGACACAAGGGTTAATAAATAAAACTACAGACTGAGGCTTTTCTGATTTATAAAGACTTTATTTCTTCTCTCAAATACAACCAGACGACACTTTAACAAAACCAACTGAGCTGTTTTTCTGTTTTCCAGGAAGTGAGTATAAACTGTAAAATAAATAAAGTCCATTAAACAATATATTTCATAGCAGAACATCTCCTGAATATATATTAATTTCCTGACGGTTCATAAAAGTCTGCTGTCTTACATTTTGGAATCATGTAAATTAAACTCTTAAACTCTAAAAGCGATGAGATCAGAGCTTCATGATAACTCATTTGCAAATTCATTTATTTATTTTAAATGTTTTTATTGACTTTTTGTAAATCCCTTTTTATTATTCCTCTTTTTCATTGTGACCCTTGAGGTCCATGAAGTTCTGTTTCCTGAGAAAAACACCTTCTCATTCTTTCTAAACATAAATTAATGATCAAACACAACTAAATAAATTCTTCTCTGAGAATCATCACCTTATCGTGGTGGAGGGTTTGTGTGTTCATGGTACGGTCTCCCAAGGCAAGCTGGTCCCAGGTGAGGGTCCAGACTAAGTGATGAGTAAAGGAGGTGAGAACCTCACCCAGAAGGGGGAGATCCAACAGCCTGAACAAAAGACCTGGAGTCTGCACCCAGTTGGCCGACCACCTGCAGGGATAAAGTCCAGGTGCGATGTCGAATGGGCCTGGGCAGAGTTGTGGGCCTGGGCAGAGTTGTGGGCCTGGGCATGCTGATCCCTGGCATCGTTAAGTAGCTCCAGGGACGTGGAACGTCACCTTGCTGGTGGAGAAGGAGCTGGAGCTGGTGCAGGAGGTGGAGCGGTACCAACTAGATATAGACAGGCTGATCTGGAGTCAGCAGGGTGAGAGGATACGGGCGGTGTGGAGTCTCCAGGTGAGCGGACTCTCTGAGCCCTGGAGGGGTCACGGCCCACTGAGTCCATAGTTCTGCTGGGGGACGATGGAGAAACCTGGAGGGGGGCGATTGGGAGGAACGGCCCCATCTGAACCTGAGTGGTGTATAGTTATTGGCAGTGCTTAATTTGTAAAGTAGGAGGTCCCAGAGCACGGGGGGGGGGGGGGGGGGGGGGGGGTCAAGTCACAACGGGGGTTAGAGGTAACGAATGAAAAAAAAAATTACACTGCCACATAAACTAAACTGTCACATCCCGGTGTTTTATTTTGAAAGTTATTCTCCCTTTGTGTATTTTGTTAGTTTTACTTCCTGTGTCTCCCTGCCTCAGTTGATTACCTCATGTGTTTCACCTGTGACCTGTTTACTTATCACCCCATGTCGTAGCTGATGGATCTGACTTTATGGCTGTGTCTCAATTTGGACCCAACTGCGAGGCTGCATCCTCGAAGGACGCGGCCTTTGCGGCCTTCGAAGGATGCATCCTTCTGAGGAACCTCCGAAGGATGCATCAACCGTTGTTAAATGAGACGGTCTAGCCTTCGAGGCATTTCCTGGTTGCGTCACCAGCTGTTCCCGCCCATAAGACGAGAAAGACGTCTCGACCGACACACGGTGAAAAAGCTGACAAAATTATAAGAGAGAAGAAAGGAGAAGAAAGAAGGAAAACACACAAGAAAGAAAGACAGAAAGAAAGAAAGAAAGAAGAAGAAAGAAGGAAAACACACAAGAAAGAAAGAAAGAAAGAAAGAAGGAAGAAGGAAAACACACAAGAAAGAAAGAAAGAAAGAAGAAGAAAGAAGGAAAACACACAAGAAAGAAAGAAAGAAAGAAAGAAAGAAGAAGAAAGAAGGAAAACACACAAGAAAGAAAGAATAATAAAATAATAATAATCTGTAAATAGTTATTCCTGATGTAATTTTTGTAAATAGTGAAATGTTTCATCACTTGATAATAAAAGAAAATATTTAATCCCTTGTTCTTCCTGAACAGTAGCACTTTATGCAACCCTGTTATAAATTGTACTGAAGTTGTAAATACTAAATGGAATAGACGTGTAACAATGAACAATATTTTTTATTTAATAACAACATAAAACATCAAACTCTTCCAAATCAAATAATAAATAAAGAAAAATCATAAATAAACACAGTTCATAAATAAAATCAAATTAAACACATCTATATAGATGTATATTTATTTTTCTATTACTTTTTCCAGGAGAGAGAAGAGCCTCTCCATCCTGTCTTTCCCCTCCTGCTCTCTCCTCTCCTCTGCCTCATTTTGCCTTCTCATGTCCTCCTTTATGAGGTCAAGGAGGTCATCCTCCCTCCTCCTCTTCCTCCTGGGCCCTGGCTGGTCCTCCTCCTCCTCCTCCTCCTCCTCGTCTTCACTCTCCTGCTCACCCACTGCGGCACTTGGCCCTGGTGTGTCCTCACGGATGGAGGCAATGAGGACAGGGGGGGGCAATAGATGGCCTCTGCCCCAGTACCTCATCCATGAGGACAAACCACGGCCAAGTGCCAGCAGTGGGCTTGCCGCTGGCCCCCTCCCCTGTCCCTGGATATTTGCAATCCTAAGGCAGTGGAAATCAATCATGTCAGCAATTTTCAGCAAAAGTATTTAGTAACAGTAAAACTAATCCAAACCTGTAGGCTACCTACTTTATATATATTTTTTTTAAATTGTCCCATTTTTTTTGGCCTGGTAGGGCTGGACCTTCCCCTCCAGCCCAGTCTTTTCCAGTATTGCTATAAACACAGAGGGAAGCAAGAGAAAAGGTAAACACAAGATCACATCAACACAGGGATGCAAAGATGTACAAAAATGGACATCAGCCTTACCTCCATCCCGCCGTGGCAGAGTTTTTGGCCCCCGTGAATAGATGGTCATTTTCCCCTCTTTGTTTAATCAGGAGCTCGGTTTGCTCCTTGCTCCCTAAAACAAAAATAAAACAAAATGTAATGTAAAACATGTTTTTTTTTACTATGTCAACAGACAAAAGGGTTCTAATATAGCAAAAAATTATCATAATAATGATAATAATGAAGTATAATATATAATAGTGATAATCCCAAACGTAGCTCTTCATTAAAATCTAAATTTGTTCATCTTAGTCCATTTATATATATATATATATATATATATATATATATATATATATATATATATATATATATATATATATATATATATATATATATATATATATATATATATATATATATATATAAGATATAAGTCAAGTAATAAAATATAAGTAATTAGTAAAAGTATAAGTAGTAATAAGTAAAAATAATTAAATAAAACAAACCAATACTTACACTTGAATGAAAAGTCTTCACCTGTTGGTGTCGCCATTGTTGTGTTTTCGCGGCACTGAACAGCGCCGCGCAAAGGATCTTGGGATTTGGGAGGCCGCGAAGGATAGTAGCGATGCATCCTCGAAAAAGAGGGAAAAGAAGGCCGCATTTCAAGGCTGCATTTGAAGGACTCTTCGAATTGGGACAGCCTTCGCGCGGTGTTGTGACGTAATCGGCCTCGAAATGCGTACTTCGAGGATGCAGCCTCGCAATTTGGACCAAATTGGGACACAGCCATAATGTGTGGTTTAAGTCAGATGTCTCACTAAGTTCAGAATACACATGATGATTTGTGATGAAGAAGTGGAGTCAGAAGCAGGAACTGAATGTAAGAACAGGAAGTTGTACAAGAAGACATGACTCCATATATGGAGGTGAAATGGGATTTTTTTGAACTCTTGTGGTAGCTGCTGTTTGTGGAGACTGAAGGTATGAAATGTTTGTGTGAGCTGGTTTTTAGAGAAACTTTCCACTTTGCACAGAGAAGAGAACATTTACCTGAAGGACCAAGAAGAAAAAAAGATGATGATGATGAATCCAGTGTAGAAATGTGTTGAACTGATCAATTCTGCCTTCAAAGAACATGATGACCTCTTGACCTTATGTATGTTTTATAGGCTGTAAGCACTTTGTTCTGGTTTGAGTCAGATGTCTCATTAAGTTCATGCAGTTTGTCTAGTGGAGATGAAATGAGTCTCATCTGTTAGGAAAGACATGATGATTTTAAGAAGTGGTTGTTAGAAGGAGGAACTGAATGTAAGAACAGGAAGCTTGACTCCATCTATGGTGGCGCAACAGGTCAGTAGACAGTGAACTGTTACTGGACATGATGAAGTAAACACTTGCGTTAACGGTTGTGTTGGGCGGTGGCTGAAAGTAACCCTAACGTGTGTGTGTGAGCTGGTCAGTGTGTCTCTGTTGCTGCAGAGTTCAGGAAGATTCACTGAAGGCTGTCGGACTGCAGAACATATAGTCTCAGGTATTTAATCACCTTTCTCACCTAACGAGGCAAACTGATATTTAAGCTGTAATAACCTGTTATTGATGATACAGTGTAAGTGACTTCCTGATATGAGTTATTAAGGCAAGGCAGCTTTATTTATAGAGCGCGTTTCATACAGGAGCAACTCGTTGTGCTTTACATAAAGACAAACATTTAACAGCAAGAATTGGAAACATTAGTATAACTGAATATTGATGACAGTGTTATGAGATGATTATTATTAATATGCAGTCAGTTTAAATGGTTTTAAATTCAGTTGAACTTCTGCTTGACTCTGAAACAGCTGTCAGATATGATTTACTGAAGATCATTTTATCCCACAGACTTGTTCTCTGCTGTCATCAGATGGTTGAATATTGAAGGTGAGAGTGACAGCAGACGTTCAGCAGCACAGAGACACAGAGGCTTAACGTCTGCAGATGGATGAACAGGTAAGAACGTCACAGCTGTTTGATGCTTTTAGTTTTTGTCGAGCTCTGAGAGAAACAAACCTCTTTTTCTTAAGATTCAGGCTGAATACGGACATTCATACATCGGATCTCTGTGGAAATAAAAGTCAATCTTTTCTTCTGTAGTGTTTTCAGCCTCTCCCTCTGCTCATCCACTTGCATACACACAAAACCTTTGTGATGAAAAGTGATTAAAATCTAAAGCCTAAATCGAGCGCTCTGATCGTTGCGCCACAACAAACTGATTATTTGCTGTGAAACAGGAAGTTGCTGTAACTTTAACAGACATGTTCCAACCTGCACCAAATGTCTCACGTCCTGAACACATCTATGCTTCAATATTGTCTTTTAATCATAGCGCCACCTACTGGACACAGGAAGTGTTATTTCACCACTTGTACCAATGTCTCATTAAAGCTCAGGTCTGAAGGAGGTTCTAAAGTGCTTCTGTTGAACTCAGCACATCCTTCATGTTGATCTGTTGTGTGATGAAGTCAGGTTAATGTCCATTTCCAACAACAGTCGTGTTCTACTCACCGCTCTGAAGGTTCGCTGATTAATTCAAGCCACTGTAACGCTGCCGTCAATAAAAGTTGACAAATTCCTACACACATGTTCAACATCATCTTTGGAAACTTTTAATGGAAGAGTGAGCAGCAGAGTGATGAGATGGGATGTGATGAACTGTATGTTTGTTTAAGGTTTAAAAGGTTTTCTTTGTTTCTGACAGGGAGGAAAAACAGTGGACTCTATCCCTAAAGAGGATCTCTTGAGAACTTTACAGGATTTGGGAGAAGATGACTTTAAAACATTTAAGTGGTACCTGGAGCAGCCTGAGGTCCTGGAAGACCTCCCAACAATCCCAAAGAGTCGACTGGAGAAGTCTGACCGGTGCGACACGGTGGATCTGATGGTCCAGACCTACAGTGAAAACACTCTGCAGGTGACCAAAAAGGTTCTGGGGAAGATGAATAAGCAATGCTCACACACCATCTCTAAACGTAAGTCATAATTAAACTGATAAGTCTCACATGACAGGGAGATCCAGGCACTGAATGATCTTTTTAAATATAAAAGTTTTTCTGCACAAATATGAAATGTTTTTGTTAAATGTAGTGAAATTAAAGGGCAGCACAGCGAGGCATCATGTGACATACACCTGTCACACAGAAGTTGTCAGGCAGGCTTGAAGTACATGTGATAAATAGGACAGTGGTGTATCCTGAGATGTTTGTGCCTGTGAGAAAATACGATGACCATGTCCTGGCTGGCAGTGTGACCCTGCAATGAAGTCAATTCAATAGTCAATCATTATCATGAATAATTATTAATCAAATAATTATCAATTCTAGTTATTAATTTGGGGTACCACAGGAAAACAGTCAAATAAGGCTCAATCAATACTAACAATGAGAAAGGTGAAGGAGTCTGAGCTCTGACTATTTCCATCAGCCACTTATCACAATAACATATGCACGTCTCTTTAAGGCTAAAAACTATTAACAAATAATTAACAAGTTAATCAACGTATAGTTATTCATTGTTCTACCACTATAACGAACAAAGAACAACAGATGTGCATGAAAGAGGTGTGTGTGGTTAGTGCAGGAGAGAGGGAAAGAGGAAGGAAGATGGCGATTGAGAAAGAGATAGAAAGAAGCTTTGAACACAGATAAACGTGTGCACAATGTGGCGGCTGAGTATCTGATGCTGGCTAACAAAGCAACTTCCTGTTGCTCAAGATGGTGCTAACCCACAAGCAGCTAAATACAGAAATGCAGCCTCGCTCCTCCACGGGGGTCATCTGGGTTTGGATTTGGGTTGAATTTGAGCTTTGGCTTGGGGGGAATGGCCCCGGCGCCCTTTTCTGTGTTTCCTTTGTTTTGAGAGGGCAAAGGAAACTCAAGTCAGGCTTTACAAGGGAAAAGGCCCATTTGCTGATGTCGAGGCCCAACAGCATGATGGCTGTTTGTCATATCCCCCTTCTGTTTTACATGTCCCATGTATAGGAGTTTACAGATTCTTCTTAAATAGAATACCAGTGGTTCATCATCAACCAGTCTTCAGGTGCTGGAAATCACAGAATTTGTTTTCAGTAAATGAAGACAGTTTTTCTTCGATTTCCAAGTTGACTGCATCATTAGTCCGTCCACGTGACTGGGTCAGGTGTAGTCCTGACCCAGTTTGAACTGTCTGTCTACTGCTGAGGACATACACTGTTCCCAGTTAAGGCTATTTCATTCTTTCTACGTCTGCTTGGCCACATGAGTCTCTGGACTGTACAAACTACAACTGTGCCAACTGCACATACACAACTAAAGCAAACAGGATGCTTGTCTCATGTACTGTTTGTACAGTATGAACTGTGTTCCTCTACTCATTAAGCTGTCACACATATTTTCTGTTTTCAACTTGTTTGTCAGCAACATATAGGGGTAAGTCCAGCTGTACTAACAGCTGTTAATAAGGAAAACACTGCTCAGCGTGTGTTCTAGTGTGCACATGTGAATGTGTCTGCAGATCTAATATAATTACTTGATTACTGAACTTCAGCAACCCTTAAAGTAAGAGACTGAGGACAGAAGCCGTCAATAGCCAACTGGGACTTTATTGAAGCTGCAGCAAACACAGCAGACACCAACGAACCGATGACAACAGCAGAACAGCAAAAATAGCAAAGAACAGCAGCGACCTACGCCCCTTCAGACTCTTCATACTACTGTTGTGTGTGGGCGTCATTTGTTATTGTGTGTGTGTGTGAGGTCAACCTGGCCCAGCGTGTTCAGCCAAGATTCGATTTCCTGGAAGTCTAAACAACTTTCTCGTAAGTGTTGGCTTCTTGATCTCCTTTGGGGATATCACTTGTATGATATATGAAACCGTGTTTCATGGGTAGGTTCTTTCTGAAGTTTCCCAGGGTGACAGACATGGGTGTGGGATTACTTATGAGCCCATGTTGAGCACTGTTGTGTTTCCCCACAATCTGGATGGATTTGGGACATAGGACTCACCTGGACATTTTCAAAGTATCAATTGCAGGAGCAGCTGTCCTGATTTCTAGCCAGAAGGTTGTTGGTTCTGACCTGAAGGAGAAGTCCTTCTGACTTGGTTCAGAGGATTCCCAAAGAGGCAGAAGGGTTCTGGGAGGCCAGAAGGACTGATACTTCTGTAGTCAAGGAAGGAAAACTGTTGTGGGATGATTTCTGAGAGATCATGGAGAAGTTGACCTGAATGAGGAAAATAGTGTAGCATTAATGTCTCTATAACTGTTAAGTGATTCATCACAATGTGAAACCTATTCTATGAATCTAATTTTGTTATGAATCAGAAATCTGCACAATTATCAGGAAACTGTTAGAACTTACTGTAACATTACTCTCTTGTGTATTTTGTCTCTTGCATTCTTTCAGATACTCTTGCCATGTGTCAGCATAAAGTCAAATCCAACCTGAAGGAGAAATTTCAAAATCTGTTTGAGAAAATCACAAAAGCAGGAAATTCAAAACTTCTACAAGAGTTCTTCACCGAGATCTTCATACTAACACAAGAAACTGGAGAGGTGAACATGGAACATGAGGTCAGACAGATTGAAACAGCATCCAGGAAACCAGTCAGACCAGAAACAACAATCAGACATGAAGACATCTTTAAAGTCCCACCTGGAAGAGATAAACCAATCAGAACAGTGATGACAAAGGGAGTGGCTGGCATTGGGAAAACAGTCTTAACACAGAAGTTCACTCTGGACTGGGCTGAAGACAAAGCCAACCAGGACATACACTTCACATTTCCATTCACTTTCAGAGAGCTGAATGGGCTGAAAGAGAAAAAGTACAGCTTGGTGGAACTTGTTCATCACTTCTTTACTGAAACCAAAGAATCAGGAATCTGCAGGTTTGAAGAGTTCCAGGTTGTGTTCATCTTTGACGGTCTGGATGAGTGTCGACTTCATCTGGACTTCCACAACACTGAGATCCTGACTGATGTTACAGAGTCCACCTCAGTGGATGTGCTGCTGACAAACCTCATCAGGGGGAAACTCCTTCCCTCTGCTCGCCTCTGGATAACCACACGACCTGCAGCAGCCAATCAGATCCCTCCTGAGTGTGTCGGCATGGTGACAGAGGTCAGAGGGTTCAATGACCCACAGAAGGAGGAGTACTTCAGGAAGAGATTCAGAGATGAGGAGCAGGCCAGTACCATCATCTCCCACATCAAGACATCACGAAGCCTCCACATCATGTGCCACATCCCAGTCTTCTGCTGGATCACTGCTACAGTTCTGGAGGATGTGTTGAAAAGCAGAGAGGGAGGAGAGCTGCCCAAGACCCTGACTGAGATGTACATCCACTTCCTGGTGGTTCAGGCCAAACTGAAGAACATCAAGTATGATGGAGGAGCTGAGAAAGATCCACACTGGAGTCCAGAGAGCAGGAAGATGATTGAGTCTCTGGGAAAACTGGCTTTTGAGCAGCTGCAGAAAGGCAACCTGATCTTCTATGAATCAGACCTGACAGAGTGTGGCATCGATATCAGAGCAGCCTCAGTGTACTCAGGAGTGTTCACAGAGGTCTTTAAAGAGGAGAGCGGTCTGTACAAGGACAAGGTGTTCTGCTTCGTCCATCTGAGCCTTCAGGAGTTTCTGGCTGCTCTTCATGTCCATCTGACATTCATCAAGTCTGGAGTCAATCTGCTGGCAGAACAAACAACAACCCGGTGGTCTAAAGTGTTCAGAGGCAAATCAAAACGTTTCTACCAGAGTGCCGTGGACGAGGCCTTAAAGAGTCCGAATGGACACCTGGACTTGTTCCTCCGCTTCCTCCTGGGTCTTTCACTGCAGACCAATCAGACTCTCCTACGAGGTCTGCTGACACAGACAGGAAGTAGCTCACAGACCAATCAGAAAACAGTCGAGTACATCAAGAAGAAGATCAGTGAGAATGTGTCTCCAGAGAGAAGCATCAATCTGTTCCACTGTCTGAATGAACTGAATGATCGTTCTCTAGTGGAGGAGATCCAACAGTACCTGAGATCAGGAAGTCTCTCCACAGATAAACTGTCTCCAGCTCAGTGGTCAGCTCTGGTCTTCATCTTACTGTCATCAGAAAAAGATCTGGACGTGTTTGACCTGAAGAAATACTCTGCTTCAGAGGAGGCTCTTCTGAGGCTGCTGCCAGTGGTCAAAGCTTCACGTAAAGCTCTGTAAGTGGATGAAACACTGGATATTTGAACAAGTTCAAAAATGTTTAATTTAAAATATGTTGAATAAAACATTTTGTGTTTGTTACTAATCCTTTCTTCAGACTGACTGACTGCAACCTCTCAGAGAGAAGCTGTGCAGCTCTGTCCTCAGTTCTCAGCTCCCAGTCCTCTCATCTGAGAGATCTGGACCTGAGTAACAACAACCTGCAGGATTCAGGAGTGAAGCAGCTTTCTGCTGGACTGGAGAGTCCAAACTGTGGACTGGAAACACTCAGGTCAGGTTTCATCCTGCTTTAGGTTCATGTGGGAAAATATTGTGAACATCTGTAGGATTTTCCTGCTAAAATATATTTTTTCAAAACTGAGTGAACTTTATTTTCTGATTTCCAGTCTGTCAGGATGTCTGATCACAGAGGAAGGCTGTGCTTCTCTGGCCTCAGCTCTGAGCTGCAACCCCTCCCATCTGAGAGAGCTGGACCTAAGTCACAACAACATTCAGGATTCAGGAGTGAAGCAGCTTTCTGCTGGACTGGAGAGTCCACACTGTACACTGGAAACTCTCAGGTCAGGATTAAACATCTATTTAAAAAAAACTGATTCTGAGACTTTTTATACAGTCCATCATTTTAATGCTGTTTTGCATTCAGATTAATGTAAATTATTCTGCACATCTGTAGGATTCTGGTTCATATGTGATTAAAACATTGTGTTAACCTTTTTATATTTCCAGTCTGTCCGGATGTATGATCACAGAGGAAGGTTGTGCTTGTCTGGCCTCAGCTCTGAGGTCCAACCCCTCCCATCTGAGAGAGCTGGACCTGAGCTACAATCATCCAGGAGACTCAGGAGAGAAGCTTCTGTCTGCTGGACTGGAGGATCCACAGTGGAGACTGGACACTCTCAGGTATGGATGTAACAGTTTAAAGATAATGTGATGTGACTGAAACCTCTGAAAAAACTGATAAGTCACCCTAAACATGGGCGTCTCTGGCATTCCACATTTTCACTGCTATCTTACATCCAGGCAGATTCTCTCAAACGCATATGGGTCAATGGCGTGATGCTTTCCATGTTCTTTAGTCAAATTTAAAGGGTTAAAATGTGAAAATAAACGTATGAATAACTTGCACACATTCTTTTTTTGTGGACCCAGCATCAAATTTCTGCTTTTAATCCATTTAGAGAGAATATATTAGAGGATTATGGTAAAAATGTCAAAGTGGTGTAACCATAAAAACTTTGTACCAAATAATTCAACTTGCTTGAAAACAGTAAATAGTCAATAAAACACCTTCCTTCCTTCCTTCCTTCCTTCCTTCCTACC
The DNA here is from genome assembly GCF_027409825.1 of Scomber japonicus. Taxonomy (NCBI): domain Eukaryota; kingdom Metazoa; phylum Chordata; class Actinopteri; order Scombriformes; family Scombridae; genus Scomber; species Scomber japonicus. The sequence goes on along the minus strand of NC_070594.1, from coordinate 555,667 downwards.
TAACACCATATCAACTAGTTTGGCATGATCTTACATTATAACTTTTATATTAAATAAAGCTAAGGGAATACTCTTGTTCTAAATATTAGAGATTCAGCAGGCTGACGATGCTCAACAGATGGCTCAAACGGAAACAGTGCAGCATCTAAAACCATCAACATGCTGTCTTGACACAATGCCATCAGATTTTTTTAAAACTATTGTGAACTCTGTCCAAGCAGATTTGAGACAAGTAATAAATAGCTCACTTAAATCAGGTGTGTTTCCTAAACTCCTAAAAGTAGCTGCCATTAAGCCACTCTTAAAAAAGAGAACGCTGGAGGCTTCCATGTTAACCAACTACAGACCTATCTCAAATCTTCCTTTTATAGCCAAGATCGTTGAGAAAGTGGTTTTTAATCAACTCAGCAATTTCTTGAACTCCAGTGGCCTTTTTGACAAATTTCAATCAGGCCTCCGACCTAACCACAGTACAGAAACAGCTCTTATTAGAGTGTTAAATGACATAAGGTTGAACACTGACTCAGGCAAGGTGTCAGTTCTGGTCCTGTTGGATCTCAGTGCTGTGTTTGACACTGTGGATCACAGTATACTGTTGAACAGGTTGGAAACTTGGGCAGGACTCAGCGGAACAGTCCTAGACTGGTTCAGGTCCTACTTGGAAGAGCGGAGTTATTTTGTGACCGTTGGAAGTTATGAATCTGATCGAGTGGCTATGACATGTGGCGTTCCTCAGGGGTCAGTTCTTGGACCCCTTCTGTTCAGTCTATATATGCTGCCCTTGGGTCAAATTCTGCAGAACTGTAATGTAGACTATCACAGTTATGCAGATGACACACAGATATACCTGGCACTGTCCCCAGATGACTACAGTCCAATACAGTCATTGTGTCACTGTTTAGAGCAAGTCACTGATTGGATGAACTAAAATTTCCTTCAATTAAATCAGGACAAAACTGAGGTCATTGTTTTTGGCAATAAAGAGAAGAGGATTGCTGTCAGTAAACATCTCGAGTCACTCTCTCTAAAAACTACGGACCAAGTCCGAAACCTTGGCGTGCTGATAGACTCAGATCTGACTTTCAGCAGTCACATCAGATCAATCACCAAAACAGCCTTCTATCAGCTTAAGAACATATCCAGAGTGAAGGGTTTTATGTCTCCAACAGACCAGGAGAAGTTGATTCATGCTTTCATCTCAAGTAGACTCGACTAATGTTTCTCAAATTACATGGTTTTCTGTTTTATGTAAAGCACATTGAGTTGCCATTGTATATGAAATGCGCTGTATAAATAAAACTGTTCTGCCTTTATATTATAATAACATGAATCACCTGACCTCTTTAAAATATAATAACATCATCTCTGAGCCAGAACCTCCCTCTTTCTCTCTCTCTCTCTCTCTTTTAAACATATGTTGTCCAAACTTCTGATTGTGAAATGTTTTATTTGTTTAATGTATTTGTTTGGGACAATGCAAATTAACATACTACAACTTCAGCTTTTTACATACAGCCTGCAGTAACTAATGTTCTGCATATTGAGATTATAGCTATTGATAGTTCCCATCTCATGTCCCTAGTTGGGCTTTTAAAAGACAGATGTTGAACAGCAGTTAGGACTCATGTTGGATAGAAAGTCATTCTGACTGTGTTTCTTCCTCCAGGGTGGACCATGGTGGAGAGCAGTGGATAAAGAAGTGTAAGTGCGGATTGAATTTGATTCATGACAACTAAACACTAAATCCATCAGGTGTGTCAGATGATAAACTGCTGCTGTGTTGTTTCTTCTTCTCTTCATCAGATTTCTGTGAACTCACACTGGACACAAACACAGTACACAGATTCCTCAAACTGTCTGATAACAACAGGAAGGTGACACATGTGGGAAAAGATCAGTCATATCCTGATCATCCAGACAGATTTGACTACTGGCCTCACCTGCTGTGTAATGATGTTCTGACTGGTCGCTGTTACTGGGAGGTCGAGTTTAGACAAAGAGTTGATATATCAGTGAGTTACAGAGGAATCGGCAGGAAAGGAAACAGTAAAGACTGTATGTTTGGATGGAACGATCAGTCCTGGAGTCTGTGGTTCTCTGCTAGAGGTGGTTACTCTGTCTGGCACAATAAGATCGAAACACCCATCCCCCCCTTCTCCTCCTCCTCCTCCTACTCCTCCTCCTTCTATGGCCCTCACAGAGTAGCAGTGTATGTGGACTGTCCTGCTGGCACTCTGTCCTTCTACAGAGTCTCCTCTGACACACTGATCCACCTCCACACCTTCTACACCACATTCACTGAACCTCTGTATGCTGGGTTTGGGTTTAGGTGTGGGTCTGGTTCCTCAGTGTCTCTGTGTCCTCTGTCTGAGTGAGAGTCTCCTCCTGTGGAGACCAACAGTCACACTGCTGACTGAAGACAGTTGCTGAAATCACTGTTCACTCTGTTCAGCAGTGAACAATAGAAACAGGAAGTGACAGCAGCTTCCTGTGTTTAAATGTTGAAGGTGGACGAGGTTTCACTCTGGTTTCATTTGGATCACTGACTGTGCTTTAATGTCAGAATATAGTTTCTATTAGAAGTAGTGAAATGATCTCCTCTGGACTGAATTGATGTGGTGATCTGAACGGACTAGAATATGCAAAGCAGGATAAATACCTGTTAGGAGTGTTATTAGTGGACTTCTGGCTTTGCGACTAATGACGTAAGACCCGCCTGTTGGAGCTCCTGAAAAACTCTCTTTCATGAACTTTCTATGACTACATTTTGACTCCACAAGCTCATTGTGACTGCATTACATGTCGATATACCTTCAAAACAAAAAAGTCAGAGCAACCCGGTGGCTATGCTAACGAGGTCTGCTCCTCCGGCTGCATCTCTCCATCCTGAGCATGACTTCTGTGGACTTTAAGGCTGAACTGCTTGCTGCTCTTCGAGAAGAGATGGCTGGCGTTTTCAAGACTGAATTGGAGACGGCAATAACAAACAACTTGACCCAGATAAAGTCTGAGTTGCAAAGCGTGAAGAGCAGAGCTAAATGCTAACATGGTGGCTATCAGGTCGGAGGTGGATGTACTAAATGTGACTGTGACTGACAGGGAGGGCTCGCTGTCAACATACAATGACGATGTGGTTTCACTCAAACATAAAGTGGACAAGCTTCCGGCCCAACTTGTTACTCTTGACAGTAAGTGTGAAGCGAGGTCTCACCATAACAACATTTGGATAATAGGACTGCCTGAGGAACATGGCACGGTTTCCACTCTGCTTAAAGACGCTTTCGGCTCAGGAAAAGAGCCAGTTGTGGACCGTGTGCATCGATCCCTACAACCTAAGCCGAAACCCGGCGACTGTCCTCATCCCATAATGGCACGTTTACACTATTATGCAGACTGTATTGATATTCTACGACATGTCAGAGCCCAACAGTGAACCAAGGTGAAGAATTCAACAATCTCCATTTTCCCTGGTCTCACTGCACGGACAGCCAAAGCCCGAGCTGCCTTCAATGACATCCGACGCCAGCTCAGGGATATACCGGACATAAAGTTTGGGCTGCTCCATCCATCCGTCTTTGTGTTCTTTAATAATTCAGCCCTGTCCTTAGCTACACATTTTCACTCTTGCAATGTTTGCAGGAGCTCCAGTCAAGTTGGAGCGAGGTTTGGTCCAAAGCCTTGAATTTATCCTTTTGGTTTATGACTCCTTGTGGAGTTAGCACTGGTATCCTATCGTTTGGGGATGGGATAGTGGAAGGTGCTGTGGGAGGAGGTTGTGGGATCTGGGGTGAGTTAGTTATACTTAACGTCAGAGAAGATCATGTTTAATCTTAAGAAAAAGCCTTTTTGATAAATGTTGGGGGGGGGGGGTTTGTAACCTTTTTACGTAATAGAATATCTCCTAATTGTGATGCTCATGGTCAAACTTAAACTGTGCTGTGGTGTCCTGTAGGGAGTTTGGGGCTCTATAACCTAAAGTTTAGGAAAGCGGAGAACTGGAAGGTTGAATGTAACACAATGCTATATAAGACAAAGATACAGCTTCACCCAAGCAGTTTCCTGTTAGTACCTTCATCTCCCTTGTACCTACAAACTTTGGTATTTTTGTATTTTTATTTTTATTCATTTTTTTTTTTTCTCATAATTTTTTTTCTTATTATTTTATCCTGCTTTGTTTTTTATTTATTTATTTTTCTTCTCTCTCGTTCTTTCTGTGTACGCCACAGACATTTGGGGTGGGGGGTGGAGGAGGTATGATGCTTAATTAGGATGACTTCATTACATTGTTGTTGGTTTGAAACATTTCAATAAACAAATTGTTAAAATAATAACATGTATGTATATAATAACATGTATGGGCTGCTTTCCTCTGCAGCTGATGTAAATATGATGTTTGCTGGGCAGCTTTTTATACTTCAATAAATATATTAATTCATTACTTATTCAGAGTACATCACTTGTCTTTTCTCTTTGCTGTAATCAGTGTTTAATGTTATTCTACTTCTAATAAACTATTAGTGTATTTATGTATTTATATTTATGACAGAATGAATCCTGCAGTGATCTTTACAGATGTTACGTATTCCATGTTTTACAGTCTTTATTTGTTTCTGATCATTAACGAGTTTATGGAGGACCTCAACAGTCACAGAAATATTAATAAAGCATTTCATCATTCAATAAGTACTTTCAAAATTAAAGAGACATTATAAAAGGGGACTTACAAAAGCAACTTTTAAACAATATATCATCAGAGAATCATCACCGCCTGAGATTCATGAGACATTCTGATATGAAATGTGTTTAATGTCAGACTCTGTATTTTATGTTGTATTGTACACTTCCTGTTTTATTTTGAAAGTCTAGTCTTCCCCTGTGTTGACAGTTTTACTTCTTCCCCTCTTTCTTCTGATGATTTGTTTCACCTGTGTATAGAACCGTCCACGTCTTTGTTCCTCAGTGTTCCTGCTTTCTCACCTGGTATAATGTTGAGGTTGGGGTTAATTGCTGGTATAATGTTGAGGTTGGGGTTAATTGCTGGTATGATGTTGAGGTTGGGGTTAATTGCTGGTATGATGTTGAGGTTGGGGTTAATTGCTGGTATAATGTTGAGGTTGGGGTTAATTGCTGGTATAATGTTGAGGTTGGGGTTAATTGCTGGTATGATGTTGAGGTTGGGGTTAATTGCTGGTATGATGTTGAGGTTGGGGTTAATTGCTGGTATGATGTTGAGGTTGGGGTTAATTGCTGGTATGATGTTGAGGTTGGGGTTAATTGCTGGTATGATGTTGAGGTTGGGGTTAATTGCTGGTATGATGTTGAGGTTGGGGTTAATTGCTGGTATAATGTTGAGGTTGGGGTTAATTGCTGGTATGATGTTGAGGTTGGGGTTAATTGCTGGTATAATGTCGAGGTTGGGGTTAATTGCTGGTATGATGTTGAGGTTGGGGTTGGGGTTAATTGCTGGTTTAATGTTGAGGTTGGGGTTAATTGCTGGTATGATGTTGAGGTTGGGGTTAATTGCTGGTATAATGTTGAGGTTGGGGTTAATTGTTGGTATGATGTTGAGGTTGGGGTTAATTGCTGGTATAATGTTGAGGTTGGGGTTAATTGCTGGTATAATGTTGAGGTTGGGGTTAATTGCTGGTATAATGTTGAGGTTGGGGTTAATTGCTGGTATGATGTTGAGGTTGGGGTTAATTGCTGGTATGATGTTGAGGTTGGGGTTAATTGCTGGTATGATGTTGAGGTTGGGGTTAATTGCTGGTATGATGTTGAGGTTGGGGTTAATTGCTGGTATAATGTTGAGGTTGGGGTTAATTGCTGGTATGATGTTGAGGTTGGGGTTAATTGCTGGTATAATGTTGAGGTTGGGGTTAATTGCTGGTATGATGTTGAGGTTGGGGTTAATTGCTGGTATAATGTTGAGGTTGGGGTTAATTGCTGGTATAATGTTGAGGTTGGGGTTAATTGTTGGTATAATGTTGAGGTTGGGGTTAATTGCTGGTATGATGTTGAGGTTGGGGTTAATTGCTGGTATAATGTTGAGGTTGGGGTTAATTGCTGGTATAATGTTGAGGTTGGGGTTAATTGCTGGTATGATGTTGAGGTTGGGGTTAATTGCTGGTATGATGTTGAGGTTGGGGTTAATTGGTTCCTAGGCACCGGGAGTTGTAGATGGTGGACAGGGGAGGTAGGGGGCAGCCGATGATCTTTTGTGCTGTGTTGGTTCCTGTTTGTTCTTCGTGTGAGAACGGTTCCATGTTCTGCCTGATGCTACTCGCTGGTATTTAATCTAGATCGGCTAATAATCTGGTTTTGTCTTGCAGTGTGAACGCAGCCTGAGTGGACCCCTTCTTGCTACTGAGTCCTTCACATTTAATGGACTTTGTGTTTCATTTTAAACTAAAGTTAAAAGAAAAAAGTGTTGAGTGAATAAAGTCCAAACAGCAGCTGATGTGTAACTGAAGTCATGTGACAAACAGGAAGTCTGCTCTTTAAACAGTTTTTAACCAACAACCTGAAATACTGAAATCTACACGCTGAAGACTGTCAGTTAAGAATCTAATGAATGAAAAGGTTTGCTGATGATGTCACTTCCTGTCAAATAAAGAGGAAACAGATTCATCTTTAAAAAGTTAAATTAATAATCTCAGTTCTTAGAAGTGATCAGAGCACGAAAAGACAGCTGCACCCGTTGCCATGGTGACTGATGTGTGCAATGCAATACACACACACACACACACACACACACACACACACACACACACACACACACACACACAGGCTGGATGGAGGCAGTGATGTCAGAGCTCCAACAGAAAGTGAAAGTGTTTAAAATCAGCTGAGATGCTGCAGCAGCTGGTTCAGTCCTGATCCTGGTCCAGTCTAGTCCTGGTGCAGTCCTGGTCCAGTCCTGGTCCTGATCCTGGTCCAGTCTAGTCCTGGTCCAGTCTAGTCCTGGTGCAGTCCTGGTCCTGGTCCTGGTCCTGGTCCTGGTACAGTCCTGGTCCTGATCCTGGTCCAGTCTAGTCCTGGTGCAGTCCTGGTTCAGTCCTGATCCTGGTCCTGGTCCTGGTCCTGGTGCAGTCCTGGTCCTGGTGCAGTCCTGGTCCAGTCCTGGTCCTGATCCTGGTCCAGTCTAGTCCTGGTCCAGTCTAGTCCTGGTTCAGTCTAGTCCTGGTGCTGTCCTGGTCCAGTCTAGTCCTGGTGCCGTCCTGGTCCTGGTCCTGGTGCAGTCCTGGTCCTGATGCAGTCCTGGTCCTGATGAGGTCCTTTCTGTCCAGCAGGGGGCAGCAGAGCAGCAGAGGTGAGTCATGATGGAAACTTTATATTTTATCATCCATCAACCATGAGGAGGAGGAGGAGAAGAGGAGGGGAGGAGGAGGGGAGGGGGAGGAGGAGAAACAGGAGAGGAGGAGTAGAGGAGGGGAGGAGGGGAGGGGAGGAGAGGAGAAACAGCTCCTGTAACAGTCAGGAGGAGGAGAGGAGGAGGAGAAGAGGAAGAGCTCCTGTAACAGTCAGGAGGAGGGGAGGGGGAGGAGGAGAAACAGGAGAGGAGGGGGGGGGGGGAGGGAGGAGGGGAGGGGAGAAACAGCTCCTGTAAAAGTCAGTAAGTCACGTGACTCCGCCCCCGTCACGCCGGTAACTCCGCCCCTCCTCCGCGCAGCTCCGTCAGAGAATCAAGCGGCAGAGATGAGAGGTAGGAAACAGCTTTACACTTATTAATGATCAACGTTCAGATTCATGAAGTTACATCAGGGTTATTAAACTAACTGTGACGTCAGAGTTAAATGAATGTGTGTTCAGGTCCAGCTGAGTGGGTTAGGGTTAGGGTTCCTGTGTCTCTGTGTGACAGAACATCCCATAATAACCCTAACCCTGAACATGTTGGTGCTGAATGTTGAGCAGGAGGCGACGAGGAGAACCGAGGAGGAGAACGGAGGAGGCTGCCCAGACTGAAGATCCCTCGAAAGATCTGGAAGAACCGCAAACAGAAGAACCACAATGCAGGTCAGAACCAACAGAACCTCAGATAGAACCAACAGAACAATCAGAACCTCAGATAGAACCAACAGAACCAACAGAACCTCAGATAGAACCAACAGAACAATCAGAACCTCAGATAGAACCAACAGAACCAACAGAACCTCAGATAGAACCAACAGAACCTCAGATAGAACCAACAGAACCAACAGAACCTCAGATAGAGCCAACAGAACCTCAGATAGAACCAACAGAACCATCAGAACCTCAGATAGAACCAACAGACCCAACAGAACCTCAGATAGAACCAACAGACCCAACAGAACCTCAGATAGAACCAACAGAACAATCAGAACCTCAGATAGAACCAACAAACCCAACAGAACCTCACATAGAACCATCAGAACCTCAGATAGAACCAACAGAACCATCAGAACCTCAGATAGAACCAACAGAACCTCAGATAGAACCAACAGAACCAACAGAACCTCACATAGAACCATCAGAACCTCAGATAGAACCAACAGAACAATCAGAACCTCAGATAGAACCAACAGAACAAGCAGAACCTCAGATAGAACCAACAGAACCAACAGAACCTCACATAGAACCATCAGAACCTCAGATAGAACCAACAGAACCATCAGAACCTCAGATAGAACCAACAGAACCTCAGATAGAACCAACAGAACCAACAGAACCTCACATAGAACCATCAGAACCTCAGATAGAACCAACAGAACCATCAGAACCTCACATAGAACCATCAGAACCTCAGATAGAACAAACAGAACTTCAGATAGAACCAACAGAACCATCAGAACCTCAGATAGAACCAACAGAACCTCAGATAGAACCAACAGAACCATCAGAACCTCAGATAGAACCACCAGAACCAACAGAACCACAGATAGAACCAACAAACCCAACAGAACCTCACATAGAACCACCAGAACCTCAGATAGAACCAACAGAACAATCAGAACCTCAGATAGAACCAACAGAACAATCAGAACCTCAGATAGAACCAACAGAACCAACAGAACCTCACATAGAACCATCAGAACCTCAGATAGAACCAACAGAACCATCAGAACCTCAGATAGAACCAACAGAACCTCAGATAGAACCAACAGAACCAACAGAACCTCACATAGAACCATCAGAACCTCAGATAGAACCAACAGAACAATCAGAACCTCAGATAGAACCAACAGAACACTCAGAACCTCAGATAGAACCAACAGAACCAACAGAACCTCACATAGAACCATCAGAACCTCAGATAGAACCAACAGAACCATCAGAACCTCAGATAGAACCAACAGAACCTCAGATAGAACCAACAGAACCAACAGAACCTCACATAGAACCATCAGAACCTCAGATAGAACCAACAGAACAATCAGAACCTCACATAGAACCATCAGAACCTCAGATAGAACAAACAGAACTTCAGATAGAACCAACAGAACCATCAGAACCTCAGATAGAACCAACAGAACCTCAGATAGAACCAACAGAACCACCAGAACCTCAGATAGAACTCTCCTGCTGGTCTGAACCAGGAGAACCTCTGTGGTGTCTGATCATGTTCTGCTGCTCAATGCTGATTTTTTCTGCTGTGCTTCATGCAGAGGAGCAGCAGCAGGAGGAGGAGCAGGAGGAGCATGAGGAGGAGCAGGAGGAGCAGGAGGAGGAGCAGCTGGAGGAGATCAGCAGGAGGCTCATCATCAGGGAGGAGCAGCTGTTCAGTCAGTCAGAGCAGGAGCAGCAGGAGGAGGAGCAGGAGGAGCAGCAGGAGGAGCAGGAGGAGGAGCAGGAGCAGGAGGAGGACGAGCTGCAGAGAGAGCTGGAGGCTCTGCGGCTGCAGATACTAATGACTGTCCACAACACCTTCACCTCCTCCTCCTCCTCCTCCTCCTCCTGCTCCTCCTCCTCGGGGGAGGTGGGGGCCCTGCGGAGCGCCGTGGCCTCCATCCAGCAGCAGGAGGCGCAGGACCGGCGGTGGGCCGGCGCTGCTGGGGGGGGCCGGCGGGTCCCAGCGTGGCGGCCGCTGAAGTGTCTCAGCAGTCACAACGAGCTGCTGAGTAACATGGTGGAGTCCAGACTGAAGGAGGCTGCAGAGGAGGAGGCAGGAGGAGCAGGAGGAGCAGTAGGAGCAGGAGGAGCAGGAGGAGCACACCAGCTCTCCTCACCTGTGAAGAGGGAGGTGAGTCCTCAGTGACATCACTTCCTGTCATGGTTCTGTCTGTGAGACACATTTCAACATGAGCAGGAAGTCAGTGCAGTCATGTGACTTCGTTCAGGAAGGAACATTTCATGTGTTGATAGAACCGATGATGATGATGAGGTTCAGGGTTCCAGGGTTCAGGGTTCCAGGGTTCCAGGGTTCCAGGGTTCCAGGATTCAGGGTTCAGGGTTCCAGGGTTCCGGGTTCAGGGTTCAGGGTTCCAGGGTTCAGGGTTCCAGGGTTCAGGGTTCCAGGGTTCCGGGTTCCAGGGTTCAGGGTTCAGGGTTCCGGGTTCCAGGGTTCAGGGTTCAGGGTTCAGGGTTCCAAGGTTCAGGGCTCACGGTTCCAAGGTTCCAGGGTTCCGGGTTCCAGGGTTCCAGGGTTCAGGGTTCCAGGGTTCAGGGTTCCAGGGTTCAGGGTTCCAGGGTTCAGGGTTCCAGGGCTCAGGGTTCCAAGGTTCCAGGGTTCCGGGTTCCAGGGTTCCAGGGTTCAGGGTTCCAGGGTTCCAGGGTTCAGGGTTCCAGGGTCCCAGGGTTCCAGGGTTCCAGGGTTCAGTAGAAGCTCTCGGTGGTCTGACTGTGTGAGGGTGTGGACGTGGTCTCTGAGCCCCCGCTGCTGTGGTACCTGTGCAGGTGTGTCGGTTGGGGTTCAGGGTTCTGCTGTGGTACCTGTGCAGGTGTGTCGGTTGGGGTTCAGGGTTCTGCTGTGGTACCTGTGCAGGGTTCAGGGTTCTGCTGTAGTACCTGTGCAGGGTTCAGGGTTCTGCTGTGGTACCTGTGCAGGTGTGTCGGTTGGGGTTCAGGGTTCTGCTGTGGTACCTGTGCAGGTGTGTCGGTTGGGGTTCAGGGTTCTGCTGTGGTACCTGTGCAGGTGTGTCGGTTGGGGTTCAGGGTTCAGGGTTCAGGGTTCTGCTGTGGTACCTGTGCAGGGTTCAGGGTTCTGCTGTGGTACCTGTGCAGGTGTGCCGGTTGGGGTTCAGGGTTCTGCTGTGGTACCTGTGCAGGGTTCAGGGTTCTGCTGTGGTACCTGTGCAGGGTTCAGGGTTCAGGGTTCTGCTGTGGTACCTGTGCAGGGTTCAGGGTTCAGGGTTCAGGGTTCTGCTGTGGTACCTGTGCAGGTGTGTCGGTTGGGGTTCAGGGTTCTGCTGTGGTACCTGTGCAGGGTTCAGGGTTCTGCTGTGGTACCTGTGCAGGTGTGTCGGTTGGGGTTCAGGGTTCTGCTGTGGTACCTGTGCAGGGTTCAGGGTTCAGGGTTCTGCTGTGGTACCTGTGCAGGTGTGTCGGTTGGGGTTCAGGGTTCAGGGTTCTGCTGTGGTACCTGTGCAGGTGTGTCGGTTGGGGAAGCGTGTGAAGGAGGACCTGCTGACGGTGGTGAGGACGGTGGTGGACTGTTACCCTCCTCACATGGACGTCCTGAACGTCTACGCCGGACTCTACCAGCAGAGGTTCTCCACCCGGATCACTCAGCTGGCAGCACCGGGCCTCCAGAACCAGGACTGCTCCTACCTGCTGTACTGGGTCAACCACTGCTACCCACTGTGAGTCTGTGTGTGTGTGTGTGTGTGTGTGTGTGTGTGTGTGTGTGTGTGTGTGTGTGTGTGTGTGTGTGAGTCAGTGTGTGTGTGTGTGTGTGTGTGAGTCAGTGTGTGTGTGTGTGTGTGTCTGTGTGAGTCAGTGTGTGTGTGTGTGTGTGTGTGTGAGTCAGTGTGTGTGTGTGTGTGTGTGTGTGTGAGTCAGTGTGTGTCTGTGTGTGTGTGTGTGTCTGTGTGTGTGTGTGTCTGTGTGTGTGTGTGTGTGTGTGTGTGTGTGTGTGAGTCAGTGTGTGTCTGTGTGTGTGTGTGTGTCTGTGTGTGTGTGTGTCTGTGTGTGTGTGTGTCTGTGTGTGTGTGTGTGTGTGTGTGTGTAATGATTCCTCCTGTTCATACTGTCTTCCTCTACCTTCTGTAGAAACATGGATTATAAAGTAGATATGAAGCTTCAGAGTCTGAATGAAGGAAAGGAAGGAAGGAAGGTAGGAAGGTAGGAAGGGAGGAAGGGAGGAAGGGAGGAAGGGAGGAAGGGAGGAAGGTAGGAAGGGAGGAAGGGAGGAAACATGGATTATAAAGTAGATGTGAAGCTAGAACTCTCTGACGCTAACCCAGCCTCCACACGTCCTGATCAGCAGATCTGAGTCTCGCCTGTAGCCTCAGTTTGTTTCTCAGAGATAAACTCAGAGATGTGTTCAGAGATAAACTCAGAGATGAGTTCAGAGATAAACTCAGAGATGAGTTCAGAGATAAACTCAGAGATGAGTTCAGAGATAAACTCAGAGATGTTCGGAGGGTTTTAAACTCACACGTCTGTTTCAGGTTATTGTGGTATGACAGGAATCTACATGTGAAGTGTGTGTAGCTCCAGATGTTCCCTCTGACGTCCAGATGTTCCCTCTGACGTCCAGCTGTGTGTTTGTTCCTTCAGTGAAGTGTTGAAGCATGAAGAGCTGGACGGGAAGATAAAGACGGCCTGTCTGGGTTCTCTGCTGCTGCAGGAGAACCGGACCCAGCTGGAGGACCAGTACCTGACCCACACAGAGGTGACCGAGCCAGCTCTCCCTAACCCTGCTGCTGCTGTTTAATAAGATTAATGTTTAATATTAATATTAATGTCTGTCTGTCTGGTGGAATCTAAAGTTCTGGTTTTGTTCCTGGTATATTTGTGATGATGTGTTTCTGCTTCATGTTTTAACGTCTGTGACTGACTTTGTTCTTTACGTCTGCGTCTCTGTAACACGTTGAGCTGTCTCTGTGACGTGTTGAGCTGTCTCTGTGACACGTTGAGCTGTCTCTGTGACGTGTTGAGCTGTCTCTGTGACACGTTGAGCTGTCTCTGTGACGTGTTGAGCTGTCTCTGTGACACGTTGAGCTGTCTCTGTGACACGTTGAGCTGTCTCTGTGACACGTTGAGCTGTCTCTGTGACACGTTGAGCTGTCTCTGTGACGTGTTGAGCTGTCTCTGTGACACGTTGAGCTGTCTCTGTGACGTGTTGAGCTGTCTCTGTGACACGTTGAGCTGTCTCTGTGACGTGTTGAGCTGTCTCTGTGACACGTTGAGCTGTCTCTGTGACGTGTTGAGCTGTCTCTGTGACACGTTGAGCTGTCTCTGTGACACGTTGAGCTGTCTCTGTGACGTGTTGAGCTGTCTCTGTGACACGTTGAGCTGTCTCTGTGACACGTTGAGCTGTCTCTGTGACACGTTGAGCTGTCTCTGTGACGTGTTGAGCTGTCTCTGTGACACGTTGAGCTGTCTCTGTGACGTGTTGAGATGTCTCTCCTTCAGGACAAAGTGAAGTCGTGTCTCAGCACCGCGCTGAAGAAAGAAGAGGAGAACTGGCTGAGCGGGAAGACACCTGAGCTCCTAGACCACTACTACTTCAGTCCTCTGGCTGTCGACGTCATACAGGTGAGACAGGTGAGACAGGTGAAACAGGGTCATTACAGGTGAGACAGGGCCATTACAGGTGAGACAGGGCCATTACAGGTGAGACAGGTGAGACAGGTGAGACAGGGCCATTACAGGTGAGACAGGTGAGACAGGGTCATTACAGGTGAGACAGGGTCATTACAGGTGAGACAGGGTCATTACAGGTGAGACAGGTGAGACAGGGTCATTACAGGTGAGACAGGTTAGACAGGGTCATTACAGGTGAGACAGGGTCATTACAGGTGAGACAGGTGAGACAGGTGAGACAGGGTCATTACAGGTGAGACAGGGTCATTACAGGTGAGACAGGTGAGACAGGGTCATTACAGGTGAGACAGGTGAGACAGGGTCATTACAGGTGAGACAGGTGAGACAGGGTCATTACAGGTGAGACAGGGTCATTACAGGTGAGACAGGTGAGACAGGGTCATTACAGGTGAGACAGGGTCATTACAGGTGAGACAGGTGAGACAGGTGAGACAGGGTCATTACAGGTGAGACAGGGTCATTACAGGTGAGACAGGTGAGACAGGTGAGACAGGGTCATTACAGGTGAGACAGGGTCATTACAGGTGAGACAGGTGAGACAGGGTCATTACAGGTGAGACAGGTGAGACAGGGTCATTACAGGTGAGACAGGGTCATTACAGGTGAGACAGGTGAGACAGGGTCATTACAGGTGAGACAGGTGAGACAGGGTCATTACAGGTGAGACAGGGTCATTACAGGTGAGACAGGGTCATTACAGATGAGACAGGTGAGACAGGTGAGACAGGTGAGACAGGTGAGACAGGGCCATTAGCTCTGTAGGTGTGTGGCAGGTGTGTCTGTATATTTGGGTGATGGGTAAACTCTGGGTTCTGTGTTTCCAGGTTATAGACGGATTCCTGACTGAGTTCAGGTGTGTGATTGGAGAGCAGAGCAAAGCTGAGCGAATCACAGCTCACCTGGAGGACTTCCTCAGCAGGTACATGAGACAGGTGTGACAGGTGAGACAGGTGTGAGACAGGTGTGAGACAGGTGTGAGACAGGTGTGAGACAGGTGTGAGAGGTGAGACAGATGTGAGAAGTGTGATAGGTGTGACAGATGTGACAGATGTGAGAGGTGAGACAGGTGAGACAGGTGTGGCAGGTGAGACAGATGTGACAGATGAGACAGGTGTGAGAGGTGAGACAGGTGTGACAGGTGTGAGAGGTGTGACAGGTGTGAGAGGTGAGACAGGTGTGACAGGTGTGACCTGTGTGAGACAGGTGTGAGACAGGTGTGTCATGTGTGACAGGTGTGACAGGTGAGACAGGTGAGACCTGTGTGACAGGTGAGACCTGTGTGAGACAGGTGTGAGACAGGTGTGAGACAGGTGTGAGACAGGTGTGAGACAGGTGTGTCATGTGTTTCAGCTACAAGACGTCTATGGAGGACTTTGTGAAGGGTAACCATGGTAACGTGCGTTCGGTGATGAAGGCTCACCTGG
>NC_070594.1:505518-535518 GCF_027409825.1 Scomber japonicus | reverse complement strand
TCCTGGTCTCACATACCTCCACCATCGCTGAGGACTCACATACCTCCACCATCACTGAGGACTCTCCTGGTCTCACATACCTCCACCATCACTGAGGACTCACATACATCCACCATCACTGAGGACTCACATACCTCCACCATCACTGAGGACTCTCCTGGTCTCACATACCTCCACCATCACTGAGGACTCTCCTGGTCTCACATACATCCACCATCACTGAGGACTCTCCTGGTCTCACATACATCCACCATCTCTGCGAAGGCACAGCAGCGTCTCTTCTGAACACTGATGTTCTATGTTCTGTGTTCTATGTTCTAACGCTGGTGGAGTCCAAACTCTTTATTCATGGTTTGAACTCTTTCCAGCCTGCTGAGTACCAGCATCTCTTCTTTAAGCTGCAAACCTGCTGAGATCACTCAGATTCATCTCTAAATAAATCAGCTGATCATCAAACAGCTGATTCATGATTTGATCTGATAATCAGAGCGGTTTTCACACTGTCTCTCTGATGTCTCTTTGTCTTCTAGGATGAACTCTGATCATGTCTTACATCCAGTTTCTCTGTTTTATTGTTTTTCTTTCTCTCCTCAGCGACGCTCACGTGTCGGCTCTCCTCTCTCTGAAAACCGGCCTATCAGCTGCTGACGTTCGCTCCATCAGGCGCAGCGTGGAGGAGAACCGCCCCCTCAACGCCTCGTCCAATCACAGCCCGCCGTTCTTCTCCATGGTCAAAGTCAAATGGATCAATAACAAGATCAATCAGATGGGGCTGAAGGCCTGAAGGCCTGAAGCACGTTAGCACGTTAGCACGTTAGCACGTTAGCATATAATCAGTATCAGTAAACAGTGTTGTGTGTTTCCATGGTAACAGTCGGCCATGTTGAACATTCAGTAAAAAGATGTAGAGTTCCTCTCTGTTCCTTAATCTATCTATCGGTAACACACCTGACTATCAACCAACCAATCAATCAACCAATCAGTGACTTTATTTATTGCTGAATCGTTTGTGCAGCAGTGAAACAGAAACTCTACCTGCTGATTGGATCCTTCAGACTGATTCACTGATTTCAGCTCAGTCTGAAGTTCAGTGATTGATATGTGTCGTCTGATCAATAATCAATAATCAATAATCAATAATGTTCACAACAACAAAAACTAATAAAAGAAAAAACTGAACTCATTTTTTTCTCTTCTTTTTAAAAACAGCGAGTGAAGTCAGCCTGATGGTGGTCTGTGGTCATGACATCACGGTGACATCACGGTGACACAGTGACATTACGGTGACATCACCGTGACATTACGGTGACGTCACGGTGACATCAGGGTGACATCACAGTGACATCTGTAGAGGGCAGTCAGCTGAGTCATTTTAACCCTCTAAATTTAAACTGAACCTCATGGACACTAACATCACTGACTCTTATATGTTTATGTTGAATTAACAATAATAATATAAATCAATAAAATTAAACAGATTTAATTTATTTCTCTTCATCAGCTGATTGTGTTTGACAGAATAAACTGATTCAATAAAATATAAAAGTATTTAAATCTTTATTACTGCTGATCAACTCTGTGCTTTAATTAATACTTTACATCATTTATAATTCATATTTCATCATCACAGTTATTGGTGAGTTTATAGTAATGATTCTTCTGTTAATCATGTCTTTATAAACTTATACAGAACAAAATGAAGCTGATCAGCTGATTAATAATCAATAATCAACTTTCACAGAGACAAAACAAACTAAACTGTTTTAATGTTTCAGACACTTTTTATTCCCTGAAACTAATGTTTAAAGGAATGTAATTTATGAGAGAGCCTTCATCACAGCTGTCTGTCATCAAATAATCATTATTGATTCAATTAATCTGTGAATATTGATCCTATCAGTGTGTCACAAGCATCTATCAGCCCGTGCTGCCCCCTGCTGGTCATGTGACTCACCTGCACTAATGATGTCAGACACGCTCTGCTGCCCCCTGCTGGTCATGTGACTCACCTGCACTAATGATGTCAGACACACTCTGCTGCCCCCTGCTGGTCATGTGACTCACCTGCACTAATGATGTCAGACACACTGTGCTGCCCCCTGCTGGTCATGTGACTCACCTGCACTAATGATGTCAGACACGCTCTGCTGCCCCCTGCTGGTCATGTGACTCACCTGCACTAATGATGTCAGACACACCTTTTATAGTTGCATGTATCAGTGGACAGTAATTAATTTATAATTAAATATATAAAATTGATGTATCTCATTAAGTATAAGTAAGTAACTAATTTATAATTTAATGTGTTGTATATTATTTTTAATTATGACCGTTTTTAAACTTCCGGAATCACCCTAGCAACAACAGACGCCGCCGCTCGGCCCGTTGAGCCAATCACGTCTGACGCTGTGCCTGACGTCACTTCCCGTCAGCGGCAGGGTTTGGTTGTTCCGCCATCTTGGATGTGGCTAACGGAGCTAGCACGGAGTGTTCGGAGAGGACGATCCGAACCGAACCGAACCGAAGAGGGACATTTCCCCGAGCCGAGCCGAGCCGAGCCGGACACCGGCACACAGACCGGGACCCGCTGCGGGCTCACCGGGCAGAGAGCGGCACATCCGGATAACTTTCCCCGCAGAGAGGAACTGTTGCTCGGCTTCCTGCGGGTCCATGTCCGGTCCTCACTGAGCCGAGCCGGTCCCGGTAACCCTCCGGTCCCGGTAACCCTCCGGTCCCGGTAACCCTCCGGTTCCAGTAACCCTCCGGTCCTCTGCCCGGTAACCCTCCGGTCCCGGTAACTCTCCGGTTCCGGTAACCCTCCGGTCCTCTGCCCGGTAACCCTCTGGTCCCGGTAACCCTCCGGTCTCGGTAACTCTCCGGTTCCGGTAACCCTCCGGTTCTCTGCCCGGTAACCCTCTTGTCCTTTGCTCGGTAATCCTCCGGTCCCGGTAACCTTCCGGTCCTTTGCCCGGTAACCCTCCGGTCCGCTGCCCGGGAATGCCGGGGAAACCGGAGGCTCAGACCGGCTTCATGTCACTCTGACCGGGATCATGTCCTCCAGGACGCCGCTGCCCACCGTCAGAGAGCGGGACGGAGACACGGTTAGTTACCGGAGACTGGTTACCTGTCTCACCTCCTCACGGTTTACTTGTGTGTGTGTGTGTGTGTGTGTTTCTACAGTTGTGTGTGTGTGTGCAGATTTATGTATTGTCTACAGGTGTGTGTGTGTGTGTGTGTGTGTGTGTGTGTGTGTGTGTGTGTGTGTGTGTGTCCAGATGTGTGTGTGTGTGTGTGTGTTGTGTCCTGGTGTGTGTGTGTGTGTGTGTGTGTGTCCAGGTGTGTGTGTGTGTGTGTGTGTCCAGCTGTGTGTGTTGTGTCCAGATGTGTGTGTGTGTGTGTGTGTGTGTGTGTGTGTGTGTGTGTGTGTGTTGTGTCCTGGGGTGGGTGTGTGTGTGTGTTGTGTCCTGGTGTGTGTGTGTGTGTGTGTACAGGTGATCAGCTGATTGAGAATACAACTGTCTGTCTGTTTTTTACCCAGCATGCCTCAGCAGACGATGGTCGTGTTACCGTGGCAACCCGCTCCGCCCGCAGTAAAGCGTCGTCGGCCGCAGACGAGACGCCGCACGTCGGAAACTACCGACTGCTGAAAACCATCGGGAAGGGAAACTTCGCTAAAGTGAAGCTAGCACGACACATCAAGACAGGAAAAGAGGTGAGACAGGTGGCTGAGAGGTGAGACAGGTGGATGAGAGGTGAGACAGGAGGCTGAGAGGTGAGACAGGAAGCTGAGAGGTGAGACAGGAGGCTGAGAGGTGAGACAGGTGGCTGAGAGACAGACAGGTAGATGAGAGACAGACAGGAGGCTGAGAGACAGACAGGAGGCTGAGAGACAGACAGGTAGATGAGAGACAGACAGGAGGCTGAGAGACAGACAGGAGGCTGAGAGGTGAGACAGGAGGTCGAGAGGTGAGACAGGAGGTCGAGAGGTGAGACAGGAGGCTGAGGGACAGACAGGTGGCTGAGAGACAGACAGGTGGCTGAGAGACAGACAGGAGGCTGAGAGGTGAGACAGGAGGCTGAGAGGCAGACAGGAGGCTGAGAGACAGACAGGAGGCTGAGAGACAGACAGGTGGCAGAGAGACAGACAGGAGGCTGAGAGACAGACAGGAGGCTGAGAGACAGACAGGTGGCTGAGAGGTGAGACAGGTGGCCGAGAGGTGAGACAGGTGGCCGAGAGACAGACAGGAGGCTGAGAGGTGAGACAGGAGGTCGAGAGGTGAGACAGGAGGTCGAGAGGTGAGACAGGTGGCTGAGAGACATACAGGAGGCTGAGAGACATACAGGAGGCTGAGAGGTGAGACAGGTGGCTGAGAGACAGACAGGTGGATTTGAGGTGAGACAGCTTACAGAGAGAAAGACAGGAGGCTGAGAGGTGAGACAGGAGGCTGAGAGGTGAGACAGGTGGCTGAGAGATAGACAGGTGGCTGAGAGGTGAGACAGGTAGATGAGAGGTGAGACAGGTAGATGAGAGGTGAGACAGGTGGATGAGAGGTGAGACAGGTGGCTGAGAGACAGACAGGTGGCAGAGAGACAGACAGGTAGATGAGAGGTGAGACAGGTAGATGAGAGGTGAGACAGGTATCACTAACAGGAGTACTGATTGTTTTCTAGGTGGCGATAAAGATCATCGATAAGACTCAACTGAACCCGACGAGCCTGCAGAAGGTAAGAAGCTCCTGATACCTGATCACTGATCACTAACTGATCACTGATCACTAACTGATCACTAACTGATCACTGACTGATCACTGATCACTGACTGATCACTAACTGATCACTGATCACTGATCACTAACTGATCACTACCTGATCACTGATCACTAACTGATCACTACCTGATCACTGATCACTAACTGATCACTAACTGATCACTGATCACTGATCACTAACTGATCACTGATCACTAACTGATCACTGATCACCTGTCTGTCTTTCAGCTCTTCAGAGAAGTCAGAATAATGAAGATCTTAAATCATCCAAATATTGGTGAGTAACACAACACACGCCTCACCTGTCTGTCTCACCTGTCTCACCTGTCTGTCTCACCTGTCTGTCTGACCTGTCTGTCTCACCTGTCTATCTGACCTGTCTCACCTGCCTGTCTGACCTGTCTGTCTCACTGGTCTGACCTGTCCTGTCTCACCTGCCTGTCTGACCTGTCTGTCTCACTGGTCTGACCTGTCTGTCTGACCTGTCTGTATCTCTGTCTGACCTGTCTGTCTCTCTGTCTCACCTGTCTGTCTGTCTGTCTGACCTGTCTGTCTCTCTGTCTGACCTGTCTGTCTCTCTGTCTGACCTGTCTGTCTCTCTGTCTGACCTGTCTGTCTCACCTGTCTCACCTGTCTGACCTGTCTCCCCTGTCTGTCTCTCTGTCTGACCTGTCTGACCTGTCTGTCTCTCTGTCTGACCTGTCTGTCTGACCTGTCTGTCTCTCTGTCTGTCTGTCTCTCTGTCTGTCTGTCTCTCTGTCTGACCTGTCTGACCTGTCTGACCTGTCTGTCTCTCTGTCTCACCTGTCTCCCCTGTCTGTCTCTCTGTCTGACCTGTCTGTCTCTCTGTCTGACCTGTCTGTCTCTCTGTCTGTCTCTCTGTCTCACCTGTCTCCCCTGTCTGTCTCTCTGTCTGACCTGTCTGTCTCTCTGTCTGACCTGTCTCTCTGTCTGACCTGTCTGTCTCTCTGACCTGTGTGTGTGCAGTGAAGCTGTTTGAGGTGATAGAGACAGAGAAGACGGTGTACCTGGTGATGGAGTACGCTAGTGGAGGTGAGTCACAGCTTCATCTTTACCTGAGAGTCCAGCTGACCTCTGACCTCACACCTCTGACCTCACACCTCTGACCTCACACCTCTGACCTCACACCTCATACCTCTGACCTCACACCTCTGACCTCACACCTCTGACCTCACACCTCTGACATCACACCTCACACCTCTGACCTCACACCTCTGACCTCACACCTCTGACCTCACACCTCTGACCTCTGACCTCACATATCTGACCTCACACCTCTGACATCACACCTCTGACCTCACACCTCTGACCTCTGACCTCACACCTCTGACCTCTGACCTGTCTGTGTGCAGGTGAGGTGTTTGATTACCTGGTAGCTCACGGGAGGATGAAGGAGAAGGAGGCCAGAGCCAAATTCAGACAGGTAACACACACACACACACACACACACACACACACACACACACACACACATACACTGCTGCTACCATGGTAACACTCTTGCATCCCATAATACTGTGTCTCTCCAGATAGTGTCTGCGGTTCAGTACTGCCACCAGAGACGCATCGTCCACCGAGACCTGAAGGTAACACTGAAGCTCTGATTTACCAGCTGACATTAAACGCACCATCAAAGTACTATAACTCCTCCTCTCTCCTCCTCCTCTGCTGCTCCTCCTCTCTCTCCTCCTCCCTCCTCCTTGCTCCTCCTCTCTCTCTCCTCTCTCTCCTCCTCCTCCTCCTCCTCCTCCTGCTCCTCCTCCTCCTCTCTCTCCTCCCTGCTCCTCCTGCTCCTCCTCTCTCCTCCTCCTCATCCTCCTCTCTCTCTTCCTCTTCTCTCCTCCCTCCTCCCTCCTCTCCCTCCTCCTCCTCCTCCTGCTCCTCCTCCTGCTCCTCCTCCTCTCCCTCCTCCTCCTCCCTGCTCCTCCTCTCTCCTCCTCCTCTCTCTCTCCTGCTCCTCCTCCTGCTCCCCCTCCTCCTCCCTCCTCCTCCTGCTCCTCCTCCTCCCCGCTCCTCCTCCTGCTCCTCCTGCAGGCAGAGAACCTCCTCCTGGATGCAGACATGAATATAAAGATAGCAGACTTCGGCTTCAGTAATGAGTTCACTGTCGGTGGGAAACTGGACACGTTCTGCGGTTCTCCTCCGTATGCAGCTCCCGAACTCTTCCAGGTACCTTCACCCTGTCACTCACTCATGTGTTCATCAGCTGACTGTCAGAGTTCATGTGTTCATCAGCTGACTGTCACAGTTCATCAGCTGACTGTCAGAGTTCATCAGCTGACTGTCAGAGTTCATGTGTTCATCAGCAGACTGTATAAAAGAAACAGACGTAACATCCGTGACGTCACCCATTGGTTTGTGGACTGCTGCTCGGAAGCCAATAGTTTCTAATCTAGGCAGCGCCATCTTGAAAATTTCAGGTGCATGCTGGGAAAAATAAAAACACAGATTCTACTTATATGGGCATGAGGCGGAGTCATGGACGGAGCGTGGAGGTTGCTATGGTTACGAGGGCTGGATCTGGTGGACATTGGTCAATCAACCTGTCAATCAGGACGTAGCCCCGCCCCTAATGCATACCCTGCTTTATCGTCACATATAAAATCAGGGAGGCCAAAATGTCCCAAATGAACATCATACTGCATTGAAGAAGGCTTTAAACTAGCGATTGAGACCATAAACACATTTTGAAAACGTTTACTGAGGTTAGAAATCAAGTGAGAAGTTGGTGAATTCTCCATTGACTTGTATAGAGACGGTCGCCCCCTGGTGGCCTTTTGATAGAATGCAGCTCTAAGTTACTTCCGCATTGGCTTCTTTTCAGAGGACCAGAGCTCCCCGCCTGGTTCATCAGCTGACTGTCAGAGTTCATGAGTTCATGTGTTTCAGGGGAAGAAGTACGACGGTCCAGAGGTGGATGTTTGGAGTCTGGGAGTGATTCTCTACACGCTGGTCAGCGGCTCGCTGCCGTTTGATGGACAGAACCTGAAGGTCAGACCCTGAACGCATCTGGGAACATTAGGGAACAGTAGGGAACATAATGGAACATTAGGGAACATTTGGGAACATAAGGGAACATTTGGGAACATAAGGGAACATTAGGGAACATAATGGAACATTAGGGAACATTTGGGAACATAAGGGAACATTTAGGAACATTAGGGAACATTTAAGACATTGGGAACATTTAGGAACATTAGGGAACATTTTAGGAACATGTAGGACATTAGGGAACAGACAGTCAAACACTGATGAAACCAGCTTTATAATAACCTTCATCTTCATCTTCATCATCATTTGCAGGAGCTGAGGGAACGTGTTCTGCGAGGGAAGTACCGGATCCCCTTCTACATGTCGACCGACTGTGAGAACCTGCTGAAGCGTTTCCTGGTTCTGAACCCGGGGAAGCGAGGAACCCTGGAGGTCAGAACCCGACACACACGCAGCATGTTTAACTCTGAGGAAGACTCTCTGATCCTTCATCCTTCCTGTTTCCTGTTTCCTGTTTCCTGTTTCCTGTTTCCCTCCGCAGCAAATCATGAAGGACCGCTGGATCAACTCCGGCTACGACAGCGACGCCCTGAAGCCGTTCCTGGAGCTGGAGCAGGACCTCAGAGACCAGAACACCATCGGTACGCAGACCCCCCTCCGCCCCGGGGAAACCCTCGGAGAGGAACATTAGGGAACATTTAGGAACATTTAGGGAACATTTAGGGAACATTTAGGGACATTTAGGGACATTTAGGGACATTTAGGACATTAGGGAACATTTAGGAACATTAGGGAACATTTAGACCAGAACACCATCGGTACGCAGACTCTCCTTAGCCTCGGGGAAACCCTCGGAGAGGAACATTAGGGAACATTTAGGGACATTAGGGAACATTTCAGGACATTTAGGAACATTTAGGAACATTAGGGAACATTTAGGAACATTAGGGAACATTTCAGGACATTTAGGAACATTTAGGAACATTAGGGAACATTTCAGGACATTTAGGAACATTAGGGAACATTTAGGGACATTCAGGAACATTAGGGACATTTAGGAACATAAGGGAACATTTAGGGACATTTAGGACATTAGGGAACATTTAGGGACATTTAGGACATTAGGGGACATTTAGGAACATTAGGGAACATTTAGGGACATTTAGGAACATTTAGGGAACATTTAGGGACATTAGGGAACATTTCAGGACATTTAGGAACATTTAGGAACATTAGGGAACATTTCAGGACATTTAGGAACATTAGGGAACATTAGGGAACATTAGGGAACATTTCAGGACATTTAGGAACATTTAGGAACATTTAGGAACATTAGGGAACATTTCAGGACATTTAGGAACATTAGGGAACATTTCAGGACATTTAGGAACATTAGGGAACATTTAGGGACATTCAGGAACATTAGGGACATTTAGGAACATAAGGGAACATTTAGGGACATTTAGGACATTAGGGAACATTTAGGGACATTTAGGACATTAGGGGACATTTAGGAACATTAGGGAACATTTAGGGACATTTAGGAACATTTAGGGAACATTTAGGGACATTAGGGAACATTTCAGGACATTTAGGAACATTTAGGAACATTAGGGAACATTTCAGGACATTTAGGAACATTAGGGAACATTTAGGAACATTTAGGAACATTTAGGAACATTAGGGAACATTTAGGAACATTAGGGAACATTTAAACCAGAACACCATCGGTACGCAGACCCCCCTCCGCCCCGGGGAAACCCTCGGAGCGCGGCGTCGGTCTAACTTCTGTCTCCATGGTTACAGAGCGGATGGTGGCGATGGGCTACAGCAGGGAGAAGATCAACGATTCGCTCACCAACAGGAAGTACGATGACATCACGGCCACCTACCTGCTGCTGGGACGCCGCTCTGCTGAGGTCAGCGTCGCCGTGGTAACAGCAGGTTCAGCTTCCTGTCGTAGATCAGCTGTAGTAACGCCGTGTCTCCTGCAGGTGGAGCCTCGGCCGACCGGCAGCAGCCCGTCTCCTGCGCGCCTCCTGGGCCAGCGCGCCTCCTCCTCCAAGCAGAAGAGGAGCAGCGACCACGGTAAGCTCCGGGATCGGGACCAAGATCCGACTCGGACCCGGGATCGGACCCGGGATTGTGGCTCTTTGTTTAACTCCTCCTCTCCTCTCCTGTCCTGCAGGGTCTTCGGCCGCCCCCCCCAGGAGGAGTCACATGGCTACAGAGGAGGTGAAGCAGGAGGTGGGGGGTCACAGCAGGAGGTCCAGTCCGGTGGAGGGGGGCAGTCCTCTCCTGGGGAACGCCAACAACCCCAACATGTCCGACATCCCAGAGCGCAGGAAGAAGTCCGCCGCTCCGGCCGTGAGTAGCAGCTCGAACCCCCGAACCCTGACCCCCCTAACCCCCGGACCCCCTAACCCCCGGACCCCCCAACCCCCTGACCCCCCTAACCCTCTAACCCCCGAACCCCGAACCCTGACCCCCCTTACCTGTTTCAGGGTTCCACATGTCAGACGTTCCGTGTGTTCTCCGTTCTGTGTTTCAGGGTTCCAGCATGACGAGGAGGAACACCGTCTGCAGCGAGAGGAACTCTGCGGTCCAGAACGGGAAGGAGACCAGGTACCAGAGGGGACAGCTAGTCTGGATCTGAGCTCAGACCTGGTTCAGTGATGTAACCCCCCTCTCTCTCTCTCTCTGCCCCCCCCCCTCCCCACAGTGTACCAGCCACGCCCCCCCAGCGCTCGGTGGGCGGAGCCTCGACCCACAGTGTGAGTTCCCCTCCAGACCGCGGTCGGTTCCCTCGAGGTTCTGCCAGTCGCAGCACGTTCCACGGAGGCCAGCTCAGAGAACGCCGCTCGGCCACCTACAACGGGTCACATGACCAGTCACGGGCCAGGGGGGCCAACTTCCTGTTCTCCAAACTCACCTCCAGACTGAGCCGCAGGTACGCCTCCTAGTCCTGGTTCTAGTCCTGGTCCTGGTCCTGGTTCTAGTCCTGGTTCTAGTCCTGGTTCTAGTCCTGGTTCTAGTCCTGTTAAGTTGTGCTGCTACAGTCATTATGGTAATCTGAACACTGGTCTGATTGGCTGCCGTAATGACTGTATGAAGAGGGAGGGACTAATGAGCACAGGAAGCAGAACTAACACTTCCTGTCCAGCTCAGTCATGTGATGTGTTTGTAACAACAGCTCATAAACATTCTTCTTCTACGCTACTTATGTGGGTCGAAGCAATGTAACCGTACCACACCAGGCTGCCACCTGGTGGAGGGAAGAGCTAACGGCTCCTACCACACAAGGCTGCCACCTGGTGGAGGGAAGAGCTAACGGCTCCAACCACACCAGGCTGCCACCTGGTGGAGGGAAGAGCTAACGGCTCCAACCACACAAGGCTGCCACCTGGTGGAGGGAAGAGCTAACGGCTCCTACCACACAAGGCTGCCACCTGGTGGAGGGAAGAGCTAACGGCTCCTACCACACCAGGCTGCCACCTGGTGGAGGGAAGAGCTAACGGCTCCTACCACAAAGAGAAACTAAAGATTTAATTTAATGAAGTTTAGTTTTATTATTTATTTAGACTGTAGTCTATTAATCTGTTTAAGGATCAAAGGATACAACAGTTCAGTTCAGTATGTGATTATATTAAAACTATGAATCCTCCTCCTCTCTTCTCCTCCTCCAGTCGGCCAGTGTCTGATCAGAGGGAGGAGCCTGCGTCTCCTGCATCTCCTGCACCTCCTGCGTCTCCTGCACCTCCTGCGTCTCCTGCGCCTCCTGCGTCTCCTGCGTCTCCTCCCCAGCAGAAGGAGTCGAAGCCTCGCTCCCTGCGCTTCACATGGAGCATGAAGACCACGTCGTCTCTGGAGCCGGCCGACATGATGAAGGAGATCCGGAAAGTTCTGGACGCCAACAACTGCGACTACGAGCAGCGCGAGAACTTCCTGCTGCTCTGTGTCCATGGCGACGGCCACGCCGACAGCCTCGTCCAATGGGAGATGGAGGTGTGCAAACTGCCCCGCCTCTCGCTCAACGGCGTCAGATTCAAACGGATCTCTGGAACGTCAATCAACTTCAAAAACATCGCCTCCAAGATTGCTGATGAACTCAAACTGTAGAGACAGACGGGTGGAGAGAGAGACAGGTGGAGAGAGAGACAGAGAGAGAGAGACAGGTGGAGAGAGAGAGAGACAGGTAGAGAGAGGGAGACAGAGAGAGACAGGTGGAGAGAGAGAAAGAGAGAGACGGGTAGAGAGAGAGAGATGGGTAGAGAGAGAGAGACGGGTGGAGAGAGAGAGACGGGTGGAGAGAGAGAGAGACAGACAGGTGGAGAGATAGAGAGACGGGTGGAGAGAGAGAAAGAGAGAGACGGGTAGAGAGAGAGAGACGGGTGGAGAGAGAGAGACGGGTGGAGAGAGACAGGTAGAGAGAGAGAGAGACAGCTGTTCACCAGTCTCTCTCTCTCTCTGCTTGCTGATTGGTTGTTGATTCTGCACATTGATGATGTCACAGCTCAGTATGAACATGGCTGACGGCTGCAAAGCATCATGGACCTTTGAGTCAAGAAGTGTTTGTTACTCTGTTGTTACCATGGCGACCCGTCACATGGACACAGGGAGGAGTCAGTGTTTGTAAATAAAGTTTGTTCAACTTGTTCTCACCTTTGTTTCTCTTCTTCTTTACCTCCGAACAGCTGATCAGTTGATCGGTTGCACCACATGGACAAATGACAGTATCAGTGAAAATGAATCATTGTTAAATTAAACAGCAGAATTAGACGACTCATCATAAAGTTAGAGAGACACACTCATCAACATTTATAAGTCAAATGCACATGAAGAGGTTCTATCATTATAAACCAAACATCTGTTTCTATATAAGTAGGGCCGTCAAATGATTAATTTTTTAATCTAGATTAATCTCAGAGTTTCCATAGTTAATCGCGATTAATGGCGTTTGGAATTGCATGTTTAAAATCCTGTTATTTTCCATTTGAAGGCAGTTTTAAGCCCATAATGTAAAGCATTTCTTACCAGAGTGTCTTAACTGGGAATCAATCACGGCTCTGCTGCGACTCCCACACTCCAAAATGGTCCTTTGGTGGAGCTGAGGCTGGCTTGGCTGCACCTGGGTGTTTAGCGTGGAGGTGCTAACTCAAACTCCACGTACTCCGGTGATAGTTAAACTCCGTTTGACACAGGTTGCATTTTACTTTTGACTTGTCAACTGAAGCGTCTGGAAGTGTTTTAAAGTTAAACAAGCCGTTCAAAAGTCCAGTAGCTCTCTTACTTTCCATCAGCGCGGTAGGTTTACTGCAGGAGGCCACTTCAAAGCATAGCGCTACAGCTAGAGGAGCCGTCTACGGGGGAGGAGAAGGGACAAAAAGGCTTGCAACATTAAAATGAGATTAAAAATAAAACGCATTATGGATTGCATTAATCTAATCGCGATTAACGCGTTAACGCTGACAGCCCTAGTATTAACTAAACTAACTGTCTGCTGATCAATAACAGACTTCCAGATGTTAGAAGAGGATCAGAGTTGGTTTATTGTCCAGATGGAAACAAAGAAGATCTCTCATTAAGACTTTTTAAACATTCAGAGGT
The DNA here is from genome assembly GCF_027409825.1 of Scomber japonicus. Taxonomy (NCBI): domain Eukaryota; kingdom Metazoa; phylum Chordata; class Actinopteri; order Scombriformes; family Scombridae; genus Scomber; species Scomber japonicus. Next base: position 522,130 of record NC_070594.1, on the reverse strand, counting down.
TTGAGGCTGAGCTGCAGGTTGGGTGGAGGTGTGTGGGGTTGGGTGGAGGTGTGAGGGGTTGGGTGGAGGTGTGTGGGGAAGTTTATCAGGTGCAGGTTGGGTGGAGGTGTGAGGGGTTGGGTGGAGGTGTGAGGGGTTGAGTGGAGGTGTGTGGTTGGGTGGAGGTGTGTGGGGAAGTTTATCATGTGCAGGTTGGGTGGAAGTGTGAGGGTTTGGATGGAGGTGTGTGGGGTTGGGTGGAGGTGTGTGGGGTTGGGTGGAGGTGTGAGGGGTTGGGTGGAGGTGTGTGGAGTTGGGTGGAGGTGTGAGGGGTTGGGTGGAGGTGTGAGGGGTTGGGTGGAGGTGTGTGGGGTTGGATGGAGGTGTGAGGGCTTTATCAGGTGTGGGTCACTCTCTCCCAGAGTGAGCTGATCAGGAGACAATGAGGCAGATGAACACCTCCGGGTGCAATCAGAGCCTGTTAATACAGCTGTGTGATCAGCTGCTCTCTCTCCTCCTGGGTGTGTGAGTGTTTATCAGGGGCAGGTTGGGTGGAGGTGTGAGGGGTTGGATGGAGGTGTGTGGAGTTGGGTGTGTGATCAGCTGTTCTCTCCTCCTGAGTGTGTGAGTGTTTATCAGGGGCAGGTTGGGTGGAGGTGTGAGGGGTTGAGTGGAGGTGTGTGGGGTTGAGTGGAGGTGTGTGATCAGCTGCTCTCTCTCCTCCTGAGTGTGTGTTTGTCAGGGGCAGGTTGGGTGGAGGTGTGTGGGGTTGGATGGAGGTGTGTGGGGTTGAGTGGAGGTGTGAGGGGTTGGGTGGAGGTGTGAGGGGTTGGGTGGAGGTGTGTGGAGTTGGGTGTGTGATCAGCTGCTCTCTCCTCCTGAGTGTGTGTTTGTCAGGGGCAGGTTGAGTGGAGGTGTGTGGGGTTGAGTGGAGGTGTGTGGAGTTGGGTGTGTGATCAGCTGCTCTCTCCTCCTGAGTGTTTGTTCACTGAGACATTTTACTTATCTGCCTTCTTCCTGCAGGAACTGCTTGTAGCTGGCAGTAAGGAAGAGTGTGCAGGTCTTTGGATGGTTGTCTGGAGTAGTGTGGTGCTGCAGGAGGGAGAACGCTACCTCACGGGCCTGGGTTACTGCTGTGCTCTTAGACCAGGTGAGAACTGACTGTTGTTTTTCGAGCTGAGAGGTTGTATGCTGTGTAGGTCAGTGTAGGTATTATTATATTTATCTCTGCTGAACCTCCAGAGATGAAGTTCTTCTGCTGGATAGAACGGATCAGTCGCTGTGGAAGGGAATCTGTTTCAAACCCAGTAAGAATCAAACATGAAGCATTAAACTAAGAAGCAGCGTCAGTAATAATAAGGGTTGGTCAGATGATGAATCCATAAATCAGTTAAACTAGATTTAAAAGCAGCATCAGGTTTGTTAAAATGTACATTTAGTATTTTTGTTGGTTTTCTAGATAAATTCAGACTGAACTCCGCAGCAAGACATCATGGAGGTTACGCCCAGTTCAATATAATCAATATATTAAAAAAAGATCAATAAGAGAGTCAAGGAAGGAAGGGTGGAAGAGGAAGGAAAGGAGGAAAGGAGGAAGGAAGGACATAAGGAAGGAAGGAAGGGAGAAAGGGAGGATGACACGAAGGTTATAGATAAATTCAGACTGAACTCCGCAGCAAGACATCATGGAGGTTACGACCACTTCAATATAATCAATATATTAAAAAAAGATCAATAAGAGAGTCAAGGAAGGAAGGGTGGAAGAGGAAGGAAAGGAGGAAAGGAGGAAGGAAGGACATAAGGAAGGAAGGAAGGGAGAAAGGGAGGATGACACGAAGGTTATAGATAAATTCAGACTGAACTCCGCAGCAAGACATCATGGAGGTTACGACCACTTCAATATAATCAATATATTAAAAAAAGATCAATAAGAGAGTCAAGGGTGGAAGAGGAAGGAAAGTAGGAAGGAAGGAAGGAAGGAAGGAAGGACATAAGGAAGGAAGGAAGGGAGAAAGGGAGGACGACACGAAGGTTATAGATAAATTCAGACTGAACTCCGCAGCAAGACATCATGGAGGTTACGCCTAGTTCAATATAATCAATATATTAAAAAAAAAGATCAGTAAGAGAAAACTGGATCAATGTGTAATTAAGGTTTTATTGTTTTAATAATTGTTTTATAAATGACCAGCTGCTGCTGAAGCTTTGAGGAGGTTATTAGATGTTTGGACTGAGCGCATCACTTCCTGCTGTGCTTTGTGTCGGCCAGCAGGTGTCAGTAGTGGAGCAGCTGAAGTCTGGAGAGGTGAACTCCATCTCAACACGACGGCTTTAAAAACCTTCATCCAAAACTCGTCCAAACCTCAGACTGACTGATCAGAGACTCACATGTGATCAAACTGCTGCTGCTTCAAAAGTCGCCCCCTGCATGGAGAGTAGACGCTTTTACCATCTGGGAGGCGCTTCAGTACTCCCACAGCTTTTAAACAGCGCTACAAAAATTCCTTTATCCCTCTTTCCATCCAAGCACTGAACGCACTTTACAGAGGGAGATAGTCCTCGTCCATCCTAGTCCCCCCCTCCCTGGCTTGGACCTATTTATTTATTCATATTTATTAGTTTTTTCTTTTCTAAATTCATGTTTTTAATTCCAATCAATGAATGTAGTTGTTGTGTTTTAATGTGTTGTGTGATCTGTGTTGTCTTTTCTGTATTCCTGCTGCAAACTAAGTGGACAAAGAATCAAATGAATCTGAATCTGAATCTTCATCACATCTGAGCTCAGCTGCTCTGACCTGTAGATGATCACATGGTTCGTTACCACCATCTAGTGGACAGATAGCACAACTACATGTGATGTGTGATTTCTCTGACACTGACTGGTTAGACTGGTTTTCACGTCACTCTGATGTTGTTTAGACTTGGACTGTGAAGTTATGAGGATGTGACAGCGTCCTCAGATCAAATGCTCACAGACAGCAGGACTGACGAGGGAGAATGAGCAGCTTCTTCTCTCCCAGTGTTTCCTCTACACATGAAGGTGGAAAGTGTCTGTAAGTTGACCTGAAGTGAGTTCAGCAGGTGAGAATCCTACCAGAGAAATCTGTAAATGTCTGATGAACACCATCACTTTGATCACATTGTGTTGTATCACTGTTTGACTGCAGCTCAAATGTTTCTTCATGCTGATTGGCTGTTTAAAATACCTGTTCGATGTTTGCTGGTATAAATATTCTCCAGATATTGTAAAGAGGTTAAACTACATTTATATTATAAAGATTTACATAGGGGTTGAGCATAGCTCAGTGGGTAGAGCACCCGCCCCATGTGTTGAGGCTACAGTCCTCGTTGCAGGTGACCCCGGTTCCGCACCAAGTGGTCTTATCCTGCATGTCATTCCCCCCTCTCTGCCTCCTGTTTCCTGTCTCTCTCTACTGGTCTGTACAATAAAAAGGCAAAAAGCCCAAAATATATATATATAAAAAAAAAAAAAGATTTACATGTATGACTGTTAGTGATTAACAGGTAAAACCAACAGCAGTTTGATTTTAATCTCATCATCAGTTAAAAATGCAGGAAGTGTCAGAACTGGTTGAACAGCTTTGATCAACTTGACTAAAGTTCATTTTTTAACTGTGTTCAAACTTCCATCTTACAACACTGAGACTGACTCTGTTTAACTGAAGCACATTTAACACAGTTCATGTCTCTAGATGGACCAGAGCCAGCTGTAAGGGACCTTAGAGGCTGCTTAGGGCCCCTCAGCCTTCAGGGGCCCAAACTATCACAACATGTGAACTATGTTTGAGTCTTAACAAATATGTGGATTGTTAGAAATACATTTTTGTGTCATTTTGTACAATGAGATTGTTCAACAAACTCAGGAGTTATTTTAGCGACTCACAAAGTTCAGACTGAGTATTTGTAAAATATATTTTGTAGTGGACAAAAATACAACTGTATGAAAAGGAATCTAGTTAATGCAGTTTCTTCAACATGTATCCACAGTGGAAATCTTACAGTAATGACTAACTGTGGCGCCATCTGGTGGTAGAATAAAGAATGACAGTGTGATAGACAGCAGTGTGTGTGTGCTGTGCAGCTGGTTGTAATGAATGAGCATGTTGTTGTGTTTGTGTGAAGGTGTTTCTCTGCTATGGATCAGAGTGAGGACAGAGAGGAGGGAGTCCCTCCCTCTAAAAGCTCTCTGTGTGGGGAACATGACAGCCAGACCAAAGCTCAGAGGTGAGATGAGGATCTCTAACTGTCCATCACTGTTCTCCACTCACATCACTCCACCATCATTATACACACTCAAAGCTCTGTGTGTGTTGTGTTGAAGGACAGAGAAGCAGCACAGACCAGACTCTGCTGGACCTGAACCTGAACCTGGACCTGGACCTGGACCTGGACCTGAACCCAGCTGTGTGTCCATGAAGAGTGACTGGTCTATGGGTCGACTTGTTCACTTCAAAGATGGACATCAGTCAGCTGATCAGAGGTCAGACTTACTCTCATAGGAAGACATATAATTAATGTAGAAATTCATTCTTGTGACACATAACTGTGGTAAATAATCAACCCCAGAACTTTCTATGGTAATCCATGATCTTCCTCAGTGGATATAAAACCTGCTCAGGTGTCAAATCAAGATAAATGTACCATTGGTTTAATGTCTGCTCCCATTTGACCTCTTCTCAGTGGATAATACATCTGTTTTTTGTTGAACTTAGAGTATTTACCACAGAAGAGCCATGAGAATAATTATGACTGGGTTTTTATTTCGATCAGGATCCATCAGCAGAGACCAGATTCTCCTGAACCCAGCTGTGTGTCCATGAAGAGTGACCGGTCTAAGGGTCGACTTATTACCTTCAAACATGGACATCAGTCAGCTGATCAGAGGTCAGACTGTAAAATGTTTGTCTGTTATTATCCAACTCTCATAAGAAGAAGTTTGATTGACTGAAACAGTTTTTACACACAATGTCCTCATAAACACAAACACACACACTCCTCCTACAAACACTTTTCTAGAAACCACAAACTTTATGGGTATAACAGTTTTTAAACAGAGGTACAAAGTCTTTACAGAGACAAATGATCAGAGGTCAGACAGAACAGCCTGTGAGTGTTTTACCTGGATCCACTGTGATAGAACACAACACCTTTAACACTGAGTGTCATTATTTATTCTGAGACTTCATCTTTTCTTCACAGAGTTCATCAGCAGAGCTCAGAGGTTCTCAGTGGTCAGTCTGTCCAGCAGCATCAAACACAGCTGGACTCCATATTTATGGTGTGTAAATGTAAAGCACAGCTACTACTGCTGACTACAACTGCCACAGACTAAATACTAAACTACCATTCTGGTCCTAACAGTCTCCATGCTGCACTCTGTAGACCAGCAGCTTTTCAGTCTGTCACTGATCATCTGATGTTGACTTCTACCAGTTACATTTACATTTGATTGTGTTCCAGCTGCTGGAGGAGAACATCAGCAGGTTTGTGAAGAACGAGCTGAAGAAGATGCAGAAGGCTCTGAGTCCAGATTACCCAGAATGCTTAGAGAGTCAGAGTGAGGATAAGGAGGTGTTGGATGGTGAGGAGGAAGAGCAGAGGAGGAACAGCAGAGAGGCATTTCTGAAGATCACAGTGCACTTCCTGAGGAGAATGAAGCAGGAGGAGCTGGCTGAGCGTCTGCAGAACAGTAAGAGGACTTTAACAGATTTAACATGATGGAGAGGAAATGGAGACAACATGGGAGAGGTTTATATTTCAAACTCTGCTGTTTATATGATGCACACATCTGCATCAGATCTATGAATTCTTCTGAGCTGAAAACAGTCAGAAACTGTTTGTCCACAACTGATGAGCTGAATAGATTTCATAGTGGAGGAAAATATAAACATCTGCAGTTTAATGTTTACATTCTACCAATTTACTGTAGAATCATCTGATTGATTTCATTTGTTGTTTGTTCATTCAGGAGCTGGTGCTGCAAAGTGTCGACGTAAACTCAAGTCTAACCTGCAGAAGAAGTTCCAGTGTCTGTTTGAGGGGATCGCTAAAGCAGGAAACCCAACCCTTCTGAATCAGATCTACACACCACTCTACATCACAGAGGGAGGGACTGCAGAGGTCAATGATGAACATGAGATCAGACAGATTGAAACAGCATCCAGGAAACCAGTCAGACCAGAAACAACAATCAGACAAGAAGACATCTTTAAAGCCTTACCTGGAAGAGATGAACCAATCAGAACAGTGATGACAAAGGGAGTGGCTGGCATTGGGAAAACAGTCTTAACACAGAAGTTCACTCTGGACTGGGCTGAAGACAAAGCCAACCAGGACATACACTTCACATTTCCATTCACTTTCAGAGAGCTGAATGTGCTGAAAGAGAAAAAGTACAGCTTGGTGGAACTTGTTCATCACTTCTTTACTGAAACCAAAGAAGCAGGAATCTGCAGGTTTGAAGAGTTCCAGGTTGTGTTCATCTTTGACGGTCTGGATGAGTGTCGACTTCCTCTGGACTTCCACAACACTGAGATCCTGACTGATGTTACAGAGTCCACCTCAGTGGATGTGCTGCTGACAAACCTCATCAGGGGGAAACTGCTTCCCTCTGCTCGCCTCTGGATAACCACACGACCTGCAGCAGCCAATCAGATCCCTCCTGAGTGTGTCGGCATGGTGACAGAGGTCAGAGGGTTCACTGACCCACAGAAGGAGGAGTACTTCAGGAAGAGATTCAGAGATGAGGAGCAGGCCAGCACCATCATCTCCCACATCAAGACATCACGAAGCCTCCACATCATGTGCCACATCCCAGTCTTCTGCTGGATCACTGCTACAGTTCTGGAGGATGTGTTGAAAAGCAGAGAGGGAGGAGAGCTGCCCAAGAGCCTGACTGAGATGTACATCCACTTCCTGGTGGTTCAGTCCAAACTGAAGAACATCAAGTATGATGGAGGAACTGAGACAGATCCACACTGGAGTCCAGAGAGCAGGAAGATGATTGAGTCTCTGGGAAAACTGGCTTTTGAGCAGCTGCAGAAAGGCAACCTGATCTTCTATGAATCAGACTTGACAGAGTGTGGCATCGATATCAGAGCAGCCTCAGTGTACTCAGGAGTGTTCACACAGGTCTTTAAAGAGGAGAGAGGGCTGTACCAGGACAAGGTGTTCTGCTTCGTCCATCTGAGTGTTCAGGAGTTTCTGGCTGCTCTTCATGTCCATCTGACATTCATCAAGTCTGGAGTCAATCTGCTGGAAGAACAACAAACCTCATCCTGGTCTGAAGTGTTCAAAGGCAAATCAGCACGTTTCTACCAGAGAGCTGTGGACGAGGCCTTAAAGAGTCCAAATGGACACCTGGACTTGTTCCTCCGCTTCCTCCTGGGTCTTTCACTGCAGACCAATCAGACTCTCCTACGAGGTCTGCTGACACAGACAGGAAGTAGCTCAAAGACCAATCAGGAAACAGTCAAGTACATCAAGAAGAAGATCAGTGAGAATGTGTCTGCAGAGAGAAGCATCAATCTGTTCCACTGTCTGAATGAACTGAATGATCGTTCTCTAGTGGAGGAGATCCAACAGTACCTGAGATCAGGACGTCTCTCCACAGATAAACTGTCTCCTGCTCAGTGGTCAGCTCTGGTCTTCATCTTACTGTCATCAGAAAAAGATCTGGACGTGTTTGACCTGAAGAAATACTCTGCTTCAGAGGACGCTCTTCTGAGGCTGTTACCAGTGGTCAAAGCTTCAAGTAAAGCTCTGTAAGTGGATGAAACACTGGAACAAGTTCAAATATGTTTAATTTAAAATATGATAAATTAAACATTTTGTGTTTTTTACAAATACTTTCTCCAGGCTGAGTGGCTGTAACCTCTCAAAGAAAAGCTGTGCAGCTCTGTCCTCGGTTCTCAGATCTCAGTCCTCTAGTCTGAGAGATCTGGACCTGAGTAACAACAACCTGCAGAATTCAGGAGTGAAGCAGCTTTCTGCTGGACTGGAGAGTCCAAACTGTACACTGGAAAGTCTCAGGTCAGGGTTCAGATGTTTCATCCTGCTTTACGTCCGTGTGGGAAAATATTGTGAACATCTCTAGGATTTTCCTGCTAAAATATTTTTTTCTAAAACACTGAGTGAACTTTATCTTCTGACTTCCAGTCTGTCAGGATGTCTGATCACAGAGGAAGGCTGTGCTTCTCTGGCCTCATCTCTGTGCTCCAACCCCTCCCATCTGAGAGAGCTGGACCTGAGCTACAATCACCCAGGAGACTCAGGAGAGAAGTTACTGTCTGCTGGACTGAAGGATCCACACTGGAGACTGGACACTCTCTGGTAGGTGTAGAAAACTTTAAAATATAGATAAATGTACAAAAATGAAAGGAAGTGTGTTTTCTGTAAACTACAGATACATTAATTCAAAGACTACATTTACCATCATCCTTTGTTTTCTTGTGGGTTTCTGTCCTGTTTGTTGGGTATGTTCAGTATGTTATGTGAGTGATGTAATCTAAACCAATCAGAGATCACTTTGGGGGAGGCAGACTGTAGCCACATGTGGGTGTGAAGTAGAAAACCAAGGGTGAGGCTGAATAGTGTTTTTTGTTTAGGAAGCTTCCTCACTGAGTGAAATGACCCAGAAGTATCTAAATGGCATCTATGACAAGAGCTGGTTGAATTCTCTAAATGCTAAGGAACGATGATTCAGTGCTTCCTTTCTAACCTCCTTTAGCACAGAGTACACCTGACCATCCTTTATGAAAGGAGAGGAGATATTGAAGTGATGACTGGCTCTATCCTCAGGACAACATGCAGAGATCAATATTTAATCTAGTGATTTATCATGTGGGAGGACATATTTGTTCATCACATCTTCTTCTTCAGGTCTTTTCCTCTCAGACTTCAGTGAAAGAATCCAGCAGACAGTTGAGACAGATGAGTTTCAGCCTGTTTCTGTGTCACTCTGACAAACTGAGGAACACTGCTTCATGTTGAACAGCAGTTAGGACTCATGTTGGATAGAAAATCATTCTGACTGTGTTTCTTCCTCCAGGGTGGACCATGGTGGAGAGCAGTGCTTAAAACCTGGTGTGAAGAAGTGTAAGTGTGGATTGAATTTGATTCATGACAACTAAACAGCACACAGTCAGTTTCTCTTTAAATACAAAGTTGGTCTTTGTGGTGTTTATTCATTAAAACATTACTGACAAAATGTGTCATCATGAAACTTTATAGAAATGAACAACAGATCAGAAGTTAAACAGAGAATAAATCCATCAGGTGTGTCAGATGATAAACTGCTGCTGTGTTGTTTCTTCTTCTCTTCATCAGATTTCTGTGAACTCACACTGGACACAAACACAGTGAATAGATTCCTCAAACTGTCTGACAACAACAAGAAGGTGATAGACGTGAAGGAGTTTCAGTCATATCCTGATCATCCAGACAGATTTGAACCCTGGCCTCAGCTGCTGTGCAGTAATGGTCTGACTGGTCGCTGTTACTGGGAGGTCGAGTGGAGTGGAAGAGTTGAAATATCAGTGAGTTACAGAAGAATCGGCAGGAAAGGAAACCGTGATGACTGTGTGTTTGGATGGAACAATCAGTCCTGGAGACTGTTCTGCTCTGATGATCGTTACTCTTTCCGTCACAATAAGATAGAAACACCCATCCCCTCCTCCTCCTCCTCCTCCTCTGTCTCTAACAGAGTAGCAGTGTATGTGGACTGTCCTGCTGGCACTCTGTCCTTCTACAGAGTCTCCTCTGACACACTGATCCACCTCCACACCTTCAACACCACATTCACTGAACCTCTGTATGCTGGGTTTGGGTTTTATCCTGGTTCCTCAGTGTCTGTGTGTCCTCTGTCTGAGTGAGAGTCTCCTCCTGTGGAGACAAACAGTCACACAGCTGACTGAAGACAGCTGCTGAAATCACTGATAACTCAGCAGTGAACAATAGAAACAGGAAGTGACAGCAGCTTCCTGTGTTTAAATGTTGATGGTGGACGAGGTTTCACTCTGGTTTCATTTGGATCACTGACTGTGCTTTAATGTCAGAATATAGTTTCTATTAGAAGTAGTGAAATGATCTCCTCTGGACTGAATTGATGTGTAAAAACTGTGTTGACTCTGATATTCACTTGAGTAAAGTTTTCTTGGAGCAGCATCTAGCAGCTGTTAGTGGCTGTTAGTGGCTGTTAGTTATTCCATTTTATCAGGATCTTAAAGTGAAGTTTTTCCTGAAAATGTCCACCAGACATCCCAGTCTGTTTGACATCAGCTCAGTTTGTGTTCAATCATTAACATCAACGTATGTTTCTATGTGATGTATGTATATAATAACATGTATGGGCTGCTTTCCTTTAGGTTTTCTTGCCTCTGCAGGTGATGTAAATATTATCTTGTAAGTCCATGTTTGCTGGGCAGCTTTGGCTGTTTTATACTTCAATAAAGATATTAATACTTACTACTTATTCAGAGTACATCACTTGTCTTTTACATGGTCATTGCTTTTTCTCTTTGCTGTAATCAATGTGTAATGTTATACTACTTCTAATTCTACTAAACTATTTGTGTATTTCTCTAAACTGAAAGCTTCACCTTCAGGTTCAGCTCTTTCTTCACCAAGATGTTCCGGTACTGCACCCATCCACCTGTCAATCTCCTGCTCCACCTTACCCTCACTGTGAACAAGACCCCAGATACGTAACCTCTTCAGCCCCCCCCCCCCCTCCCCCATTAGCCCATCTTTTTCCAGTAGAGCACCATGGCCTCAGATGTAGAGGTGCTGACTCTCATTCCGACGGCTTTACATTCGGCTGCAAACCGTCCCAGAGCCTGTTGGAGGTCTTCACCTGTAGAGTCCAACAGAACAACATCAACCACAAAAAGCAGGTTTCTCCATTGTTGCCCACGTGGGCGGTGAAGTCCCCCAGCAGAACTAAGGACCCTCCAGGGCCCAGAGAGTCCAAGAAGGCCGGGTACTCTGAGCTGCTGTTCGCTGCAGACACACAGACACCAGTCAGAGTCTTCCTCCCAAAAACACCAAGTCACAAGGAGGCGACCCTCTCGTTCTGCAGGGAGAACACCTCCACTGCACTCAGCCAGAGACTGACAGTCCAGCTCCTCTCCAGGAGTTTGGTTCCAGAGCTGGTGCTGTGTGTAGAGATCAGCCTGAATATATCAAGTAGGTACCACTCCACCTCCCACAACAGCTCCAGCTCCTTCCCCACCAGCGAGGTGATGTTCAACGTCACTAGAGTTAATTTACGATGCCAAGGATCCGCATGTCCAGTCACACACTCCAACCTACTTACTGATCAACATCACACTCGACTCTAGACTTCGTCCCTGCCGGTGGTGGACCCACAGGGTGGAAACTCTAACTCAGGGTTGTGCCTGACCAGGTCCCGTGGGGTCAAAGCCCAGCCACCAGTGAGCTCTCCTGCCAGGCCTGGCTCCAGGTGAGTGCCCCGGTGTACCTCTTCCGAGCACAGTTCTCACCTACCTGAAGTGTTCAAGTTCATGGGTCTATGAATCGTTCTTGGTCTGAACCCTCACCTGGGACCAGTTTGTCTTGGGAGACTGTAAAGGGAATGTTTCCTCCAACCACACAGCTCCACACAGGGAAACATAAACCTTGGTGACGGTTATTTAGCAGAGCGGTTCATAATAAATTATACTCATGTTTGACCAGGAAACAACTGGATGAGCACATTTCCCATTTATAACAAAATCACCAAACCAAATATCCTGAGAATGAACACTTCACAGCTGCTTTAAGAAAATTAATGAGACAATGAAATGAACCATTAAACCTTCAGATATCATCACACACTTCTACTGACTGACAGGATTACTGTATGAGCTTTTATATTTATTCATTCTGCCTTTAAGTGAACACAGACACATCCATCAGTCTCTGCTGCAGGTTTAAAGTTATTTAATATATTTTGGTTGATGAATCTTCTGACAGACAGTAAATCATCTCTGCTGTTGCTGTGTTCTTTTAATATTTTAACTCTCCTGATGAACTCATCATTAAAATATGCTTCACAAAGTCCATTAGAAGTTAATGTCATGTTTCCTGTGAGCAGCTCAGTGTTCAGGATCTCAAACTAACAGATACAAACATAATTCCTCCAAACTCAACCAATCAGGAAACATTTTTAGCTTCAGGATGTGTTATAAATATGACTCTGGACTCTATGAATCCTAAGTGTGTTAAATGAAGTCAGTGTTGAATGAAGACAGCGCAGCAGCAGCAGGTAGTTTGGGGCCACAGAGACTTTATTAGATATTTCAGGTGTTAGATGCGTCCAACAGGTCGAGACAGGAAATAGAAAATCCTTCACATGTTGGAAGACTGAAGTCTAACTGAGCAGCTCTACACGTCCTGCAGCTTCAGGACTGTTTCTGTTACACTGAGGGGGGGTGAGAGGGAGGGGTTGGTGAGGGGGGGTGAGGGGCAGGTGTCAGAGGTCAAAGGTTACAGTGACAAAGTTCACTTCTGCTCGGGCATCAGGTCGTCGATGCTCTCGCCGCCCTCCAGACGCTTCTCCATGTCCACCAGCAGGTTGACTCCGTCCACGACCATCTGGACCAGCTCCACCTCTGAGAAGCCCAGCCGGTCGGCGTTCGAGATGTCAAAGACTCCGCCCACCGCCGCCGTGTCCACGCCACCTGCAGACACACACAGGAAGTGATGTCACGAGGCAAGTATCTGATTGGCTTTTAATTAGTTTTATTTATTTGCACAAAAAACAAATAATGTATTAAAGTAGTTTATTCATAAACACGTCGAACAGGATCAAGTTTAAATATGGAAACTGATTTAATCTATAGCTCATTTCACACAAAGCTTTATGGTTCATATAGTAAATAAAGTGTTTAAGTTTCTACAAACAGAAAAGTATGTTGTTTTTTTAATTGTTAAGAATCCATTTATTCATATTTCACATATGAACCTAAATATAATGAGCTGATACTCAAACTAAACTGATTCAACACATTTTCTATTTGGACCAAACTGAACCTTCCTCTCTGTAAATGTTTCCAGGAAATCAGTCGTAGTCAGATTAAAGAGTCGTTTACTTGATTAATTGATGGCACCCTGTTTACTGCAGCCAGCCAATCAGGGCAGAGCTTTGATGAAAGCAGCTGCTTCCTGTTGGAGGCGTGTCTTCGTGTTGTAACCGACGGTAACGGTCTGAGCTTTAAACAGACGATCATCATGTGATCAGTAATGAGCTACAGGCTGGAACTTTACCTGACCCTAACTCTGATCCCTTTATTCCAGCTGAACAAACACAACTGTCTGTCTGCCTGTCTGTCTACCTGTCTGTCTGTCCACCTGTCTGTCTGTCTGTCTGTCTGTATGTCTGTATGTCTACCTGTCTGTCCGTCTGTCTGTCTGTCCACCTGTCTGACTACCTGTCTGTCTGTCCACCTGCCTGTCTGTCTACCTGTCTGTCTACCTGTCTGTCTGTCCACCTGTCTGTCTGTACCTGTGCCTCTCTTCTGCAGCCTCAGCCTCTTGAGGATCTCTCCGAACTTCTCGTGCTTGCTGACGTTGGGCAGCTTGACGTGGACTCCGGCCCTCAGCCCGGTCCCCAGGTTGGATGGACAGGTGAGGACGTATCCCAGGTGTTCGTTCCACATGAACTCGTGACCTCGCTCCTTAAACAAGCTCTCGATCTGCAGACACAGAGAGAGAGAGAGAGAGACAGGTGTTCAGGTTAGGAGCTTCAGCTCAGAAGAATCTGTCCAGGAAACAGGAAACAGGAAGTGTGAGTGCAGTTGTGGACCTTGGTGAGTCCGGTGCAGAAGCGGGAGAACACATCCCTCATGTTGCCTCCTTTCTGCATGCTGATGACACGCAGGTGATCCTCCTCGTTCACCCACACCAGGAAGGTCTTGTTATCGTTGTGCCTGCAGAGCAACGAGAGAAGAGCGTTACCCGACACGAAACAGGAAGTCTGAACAGACTGACTGCAGGCGGGGTTGCTGCCCCAAGCCGAAGTATCTGGGGTCTTGTTCACAGTGAGGGTAAGGTGGTTCAGTCAGGATCCAGGTCTGACTCGGTATCATCTCTGCTCCCTCAGAAATACAGCTTTACTTTAATCCCCCCCCTCCCCCCTCAGCAGGTCGGAGGTCAGAGGTCGTACTCACCAGATGCCGCGGCCGTCGGGCCAGTCGCGGGCCATGCCAGATGACAGCAGCAGAGGGGAGACGGGTTTGTCAAACAGGAAGTGGTCATCGATCAGCTGCTGCTGTTCCTCGTCCGTCATGTTCTTCAGAGCGTAGTACTTCCCCTTCAAGTCTCCGTCCAGGATGTCCAGACCTGCAGGCGTCACACAGGAGGTCAAAGGTCACAACACACACACAGCTGCTTTCAGGATGTTATTATTTTATTTATTTCACAAAGAAAATGAGATGTGTGCTTTTATTTTGGCAGCTTCGTGTCACAAGAGAAACATTACAAATTAACTTCTGTAGAACTATTAAAACTACAAAACGTTTAATTAAGAGACTGCAAAAATAATTCATTAACACTAAAACCTTCATGACATGTTTCACTGTGATATTTTTACTGGTCAGGTTTAAACTGAACGACTGTCAACAGGAAGTGACTCAACTTTAAATTAAAACTTTAGAGATTATGAAAATATTCTGAGCTGAACTTTAACATCCAGTCAGTTTAATAAGAACAGATAAACACGTTCGTCCAACATTTTAATTTAACGATAGATAATAATCTGTGAGTCTGCATCCTGCTGTCTGCCGGTCTGGTCTGATCCAGTTGAGTCCAGTTGAGTCTCATTTGAATAATAAAGGTTGTTCCAGCTCTGAGCTCTCGGCCTCATTAAGAGTCTCAGCAGGACGACTCTGAGCTCGCCGTTATGTAACGTTTGATCTGCTGCTGCATTTACTGCCGCGCTCACTGAGGCATGATGGGAAATATCTAAATAAAGACATTTCCTTTTCAGCTGAAATAAAACCAGACGGATGAAGGTCAGTTCCTCCTCTGCCTCAGTGACTCAGCAGCGGGCACAGAACCAGCAGGGGGCGCTGCAGGAGTGTCAGTCAGGACCATGATGATGATGATGATGATGATGATGATGATACAGGAGTTATTCTATGAAGCGCTCTGAAGACAACGTGATTGGCTGCTGTTAGCAAAGTGAAATCACTGCTAACATGTAAAAGCAGCTTTGTGACGAGAGATGAATCATTTAATGACACGTTCATCCTGTTAAACTGTTACAGGAATGTTCAACTGAAGCTAAAACCTTTTTAACTCATTGGCTGCCATTGACGTCAATTATGTTTTTCTCTCTTTCTTTTGGTACCTTCGGTGTTTACATCGTCATAGAACACAATATTCTGGGGGTCTTGAAAGATCGGTCACAATGCTGGCAGTATGGGGCTCTGGCAGCCAATGAGTTAATCTGATTCTCAAAGCTCCTCAGCTGCAGCTCCTCTACCGCTGAAACACTAAATAATCCTAAATATTAACTTTGATCTTTACATCAGACGACTTCCTGCAGACTTCGGTGCTGCATGTTAATTATAACTTACAGTTTGTTGCTGAGGTTGATTTAAGAACTCAGTGAATATCGTTATGAAGCGTCAGCAGCAGATAAACCGCTGACTCATCAAAACTGATCCAGCATCACATGATAGAACTGATCAGTCTACAGATTAACCAGCTACAGTCAGTCTGCCCCCCGCCTGCAGTCAGCCTGCCCCCCCGCCTGCAGTCAGCCTGCCCCCTGTCTACAGAAGAAGATTTTGACTCAAACTGAACATCTTATATCTGTGTTTTCTTATTGGTCGCTGCACGGCTGACGGCTGACGGTGATTGGTTGACACATCTGTCCATCACACTGACCTGACGCCTGACTGCAGATTAATCATTAAAATAATATTAAAGTGTAAAATCTATATTGTTTCTACTTTAAGGTTTATTTTTGGGTTTCAGTATCTGACAGACAGGAAACAGCTCAGAGGGTCCGGACCGGACGCTCTGATTGGCCTTTTCTGGCATCTTTCAAAGATTTCTAATTCTTCTCATTTACACTTTTATATATTTACTGTTATCAGCCTGGATCCAGTCTGCAGGTCTAATCTCTGAGTGAGTCTGAGCTGTTTAAGGTGCAGCGCTGCGTCCTGCAGGCGGGGGGCAGACTGACTGCAGGCGGAGGGGCAGGCGGGGGGCAGACTGACTGCAGGCGGGGGGGCAGGCGGGGGGCAGACTGACTGCAGGCGGGGGGGCAGGCGGGGGGCAGGCGGGGGGCAGGCAGGGGGCAGACTGACTGCAGACGGGGGGCAGACTGACTGCAGGCGGAGGGGCAGACTGACTGCAGGCGGAGGGGCAGACTGACTGCAGTGCTGCATCCTGCAGACAGGGGGCAGACTGACTGCAGGCGGGGGGGCAGACTGACTGCAGTGCTGCATCCTGCAGACAGGGGGCAGACTGACTGCAGGCGGGGGGGCAGACTGACTGCAGGCGGGGGGCAGACTGACTGCAGACGGGGGGGCGGGGGGCAGAAACACTAAACTAAGGAAGTGATGTCATACTTTCGATGGAGAGGTTCTCGATGGCGCGGCGT